>NC_071292.1:37280000-37444657 GCF_943737925.1 Anopheles nili
GCCGGTAAGTAGTGGTTGTACTTGTAGCACGTTGATATTTTGTATTCTATTTCCTTAAATTACGGAACAAATCGTGGATTTTCAAAATACTTTTATGATGATTTTTTTATTTTGATTTTAAAAACCGTGATGTATCATTTATAATTTGCAATTTCAATTTTCCGAATTTAAAAACACTTCCAAAAGAAGCAAATATAAAAAAGTGAAATCGACTACATGAGTTAAAGAGAGCTGTTCCTTCAGAAAACAGGAACATCGTGCTGGGCAACACGATTAAAATACAAAATTATACCTGGTTTTATGCCCAACTTGAAAAGCACCAGCTGCTTCCTTTCGAAAATGGAGACCAGACCATGCGGATGTGTGACGGCTGTTTCCTAGATGCGTTTTTTCAGTCGTATGTGAGGCACCTTCAATCGTTTTTGCTTCATTTCTCAAATCTCGATTTTGAGGTATTTTCATGATGTTGAAGCAACTACGGTTACCGGTAGTTGTAAGATTTTATGGACAGTGTTTTGTTTCCCGCCATGTTGGGAATGCATTAAGATTTTATTGTTGGTGGTAACGCTAGTGTAATGAGCTATGCAATACTGTCAAAAAAAAAAACAAACAATTATACTAATTCCATAAAATTACTGCAGCAATAGTTTTGTATTATTTTTGATTTCATCGTGGATACTAATGCCATATTTACGAATATGAGCTGAAAGCTATAATAAAATATATTTGTTAATAATTGATTGAAAATATTTCTGTTCCGTTGTATTTTACAATCTACGGTTGCAATAGAAGTGTATTTCAGTCCACAGTGATTGCAAATAATTGTGCAATTGTTACGGCAAACAATTGTGTATAACACTGCCGTGAGTGTATCTGCAATTGCACATTTTTTGCTCAGTAACATTCGTGTGTATAACAGTCGCATACTGAAGCGGTTTTTTAATTGATGGTGTTTTCTTTCTTTTATCATTGATGATCAGGGCAGCTTATAATTGTAAGATGAGGTTACATTTTTAGAATCCGCAGACTTTCGGGCTGATATATTCCTCACTTCATAGATTCATTCAATACGTTCCTAATTAAACTGTATTTGACCTAGACATGACAGTTTCTTCATCCCTGGGAAATATATTTGAAAGTCAATCTGGTCTCCAGTTTTTTTTTCATGCATGATGTTGGTGGTTTCTTTGATATCTTCACCGCAGTAAGCTGGTATGTTTTTTAGATAAACCTATTTTGCAGCAGCCTAGCGGACTGAACTGCAACCTAACCTCAGCTAAATAAATGGGATAGAAATAACTGAGCAGTTGTTTCTACGCGTGAGAGCCGAATGCAAAAATACCTGTACCAATCTGGCAAATGAGAGTTGTGTGTAGTATATCAGAGTGCATTAACAATGCTAGGGTGCTGGGGCGGGTGCAACCCATTGTGCGAGTGGTAGTGGGAGATAACTGGCGTACACAACTGACAGTCCAACCAGCCGGCCCGGTATGTCTCACCGCAGCGAAGTTTTCAGTAAGGCCAGGACACATGCGGTGCGTGAGGAGAAGATCGGTTTTTAAAATGCGCCATGTGGTAACAATAATGCTGAAAAATGAACGAATCAGGGAAAAAACGGACTAGGCGTAAAAAGGCAGAAAACCCCGAAAAAACGAAAAGCACAATCGTGCCACCGGAGCGCATGAAAAGAAAAAGATGGCAGCAGGCAGCGGCTGGCATGTCTGTGTCTGTCGCTCTCCCGGTGCTGTGTTAAGGACGAGAGGAGAGGAACGTGTACTTTTCCCTTTGTTGGTAACATCTGCTATTCAGGTTTTCGGAGCGTCCGTGTGGAGTGCGATGTGGTGCTTACCGCTGATGAATGTTTGAGGAGTACGAAAACGTGTTGGGTTTCAAGCAAAAGAGGGAGGGATATCTTCTGTTACACCCAAGGCACCAAAACCAAGGTGGCGTGTCCCATTCACCGTCGCAATCTGCCGCCTGCTCCATGAAAACGGATGCACATATACACTGGTTGGAGTTACTGTCGAACCGTTGTTCTGCGTTTTATCTTCCTATGCTTGACGACGATGATGAATCACACGTCGCACGAGAGATTGTTGATGGTTTTTAATTTTACTTCTACAATTTAGCTAGTAATTATGGTAATAGAATTTTTTTAATAATTTGACTTAATTTGATAATCGAACGAAGAAGATGTCTATAGTAAAATAACACGCGTTGGGTTGACTTCGGTTGGTTAAAATCGTTCTATTTCGTAAAACAGAGTTTAAACTAAAAGCAATCGTTGCAGTACGAAAACCCGTAATTGTGACATTGGGATGTGAGAACGAATTCAGGTTGAAACGAATGAGGAAAAGGATGTTTATAAAGGCTCGTCTAAATTGAACTTGCGAGACCCTTGCACAT
Source organism: Anopheles nili (assembly GCF_943737925.1). Taxonomy (NCBI): domain Eukaryota; kingdom Metazoa; phylum Arthropoda; class Insecta; order Diptera; family Culicidae; genus Anopheles; species Anopheles nili. Next base: position 37,282,407 of record NC_071292.1, read on the forward strand.
TCGCTCTGTTCTTCTGTCTGCAAAATCGCTCCATCTCATTCAGCTGTGTGTGGATCCCCCCTTATCGTAACGATGGCAACACGCCTGTTGCAGCTGCTTTTGCAGTTCTGCATGACGTTCCGTCGGTGCCTGCTATTCTCTAACCCTTGTGTTATACTATATTCTTAAAACATCAGTACATTATTCGCATCTGACATCATTTCTCTTAACATTGTATAATGTATATATGGAATATATATATATATATATATATATATATATATATATATATATATATATATATATATATATATATATATATATATATATATATATATATATATAAATATATATATATATATATATATATATATATATATATATATATATATATATATATATATATATATATTTTTTTTTTTTTTTTTTGCTTTCATAATCGACCTTGTCGTTTTGAATTCACATGTAAATAAATTGTCATAATTTTGCAACTTTATTGATTTCTTGGTGGTATTTTTACCTTCCAGTGCAATGGGATGACATTTTGTCAAACAGGAAGATTTATTTGTAATGTAATTTGTATTTTTAAGTGTATGGAAGCATATAAATAAGAACTACAGACATGCAGGTATAGAGAATAATGCTGAATGCTCTCTACACTGCTGTTGTTACTACTCTATGCTGTTGCTAATAGAGGTGTAAGGTACATGCATACGAATTCATAGCTCAACTTAAACGAACGTAGAGATTAAAGCATTGGAATTATATTCCTAATAAACTGTCGCATTCGTTAACAGGCTTGCTACGATCTGTCGCACTCCAGGTTGTGAGGTGCAAGTTAGGGAAGAATATCAGAAAGTAAAGCTAACAATTCAAGTTCAGTCCATACCATCCAAGGTTAAAACCAGCAAAGTAAAGTAGTGTTATAACCAAGGCAGTCTTGAAACGTTAATCAAAGAAACCTTCCATCCAAGTAAGCTGCCACCGGCACGCAGCCAGACATGCAAAGGCAACCAACCAGCATAATCTAATTGAGCGCAAACCAACCGACGCCAACCGGCGCTCTCTCCTCATAGCTATTGGATGGAAGCAGATGGAAAAAGTATATTTTTATACACTCGTATATGCTCACGTGTATATGTTTTTATGTGTATATTTACAAAAGATGCATCAAGTTTTTTTTCGTTTTTGATATTATTTTTCTTTTACTTCCGTCCCTTGCGTACCCATTCATCCATGCCCTCCTGACGTTCTGCTCAACATAGTATCGTCTTCCGTTCCCCGTCACCTTGGATGTCTCCGTCGCGTTTGCTTCCTCTGCTATCTGCATACCGTCTCACCTGTTAGCGGTGGCTTGCTTCTTCTGCTGGTTGGGTGTTTTAGTGATTGTTTATAATGGAAACGTTTTTTATGCTACGCTGTACATTATAGCTATCCGAGTTTGGCAAACCAGCTGTCACGCGGCAATACGAGCGCGCGCGCACGCTCTCATATGCTATCGCAGAACCCTTCATCGCACGAAGGAAGAAAGAGACGTGATCTGAGAGATTTTAGAAAGAGAGAGATTTTTCGAAAAGGACACCTGGGACAAATAAAACGTATAGCAAATATGAGTGCGCCATGTGGAAAGGAATGAAAGATGTTATATTACGCAATGAATTGCTTCCAATGTGCCAGAAATATGATAGTCGTGTTTATAAGTTTGCATAAAAACGCAAGTGATAAGTATTGTGTTGATGGAAGTTTTATTCAGTACAACTATAGGCAATTATACAAAAACAAGATTACTAAAGCATTTTAAGGCCTTGATTGTGAATAAATTAATGAAAGATTACAATTTCGTAATATTATATATTAAGTGACATTGTCATTATCGTACGCCTAAGAAATATTCTATAAAAAATAATATGGTCTATGTTATGTATTTAATCACATGTGTCGTTAAGAGGACTTTAAACTACATTGTCTGTGTGTTTCAATGGCTGCGTTTGATAAGAATTTTGATCAGTACAAGTTAAGATTACTTTTCCAAAAAAAGGTGTAATATGCAACGAACGCCATGTATGGTGATATCTGTTCGTACTGTAAAGCCAACAACCACACGGTTTTTTACAGTGATAAACTGTGCTCAAACACTCCAACTTCGATTATGATTATTTTGCAAAATTCTTTGAGGTTTAAACGTTTCGTTGTGGATAATCTTTGACTACACTAGTACTTACAATATGATTAGAGAAGGGAACATTTTGGAAGATTTAAATTTGACCTCGATTCACTTCAGGTCATCAGAACGAAGAACCGGCATGCCGTGTTACCTGTTGGAAGTGGGTCGCAAACAGCAAGTTTTCTCTTCGCGAGCGAATGGAACCTTTACGAAATGGCGCGTGGAATTTGTCATACTCGCTGCCAAAGGCTTCGTCGACATACTAGCATTCTATAGGGTCTTTAATAGAGTTTCCATGTGCTGTTTTGACTCGTTCGCAAAATATGTAGGCAACAAGGTTTCCAACGACCTTCAACGGAAGCCGCTGGCATGGGATCAGTTAGTATAGGTTTATTTTGTATATGTTACAAGTGGGGGTATGTTATTTGCTACGTTCGCCGTCTACAGTTGCAGTTTAAGTAGAAGAAGAAGGTTGAGGTCGACAGGTGTTGGTGGCTTAAAATTTATATTTTGTTAAAGCATTCTTGTCATTCCAGAGCCTTGTTTTTAGTGGGCAAGAATGTTTACACTAAAACCAAGTATAGTTCATACTAAGCAAAGTACGATTTTTTTGCTGATCGTTTTCCTATTCGCTTTTCTTTCTTTTTTCGCTCGGTTACTCGGTTACCAGGGTTACTTTACGCTGATAATAGAAGCATGGCATGATACAAATGAAACAACTACACGATCTTCAGGTAAGTAGTAGCCATAAGTAACATGCGCCTGATTACATGATTTATAATGAATGTAACTTGGTCGGTTGAACGGTCAACGCAGTAGTAAACCCACTGTTAATTTGGATATTTTTCATTTGCTCGTCTTCGTGCGTTAACGAATGAAAGAAAGCGAGTTGCCGTCGTTGCGCTATTTGGACTTCAATGTGGAAAAAACATTACGGAAGTGGTCCTTTCTTGTGTGCTCTTTATACGCTTATAATTATGCATTTCTTTTTTCGGCAGGCACACTCATTTCTCGGCTCTCGATCCAGCGGATACTGGAAGTTTCCGCCGACTGGATGGAAGACAGTTACAACTCATCGCACACGATGATACGGTATGCGTTCCGGGTGACGTGCGATCCTAACTATTACGGTGAAGGCTGTGCCAATTTGTGCCGCAAGCGGGACGATCAATTTGGCCATTACACCTGCTCACCGATCGGTGAACGTGTTTGTTTGTCCGGCTGGCAGGGTGAATACTGTACCTTTGGTAAGTGGTTTAGTGAACGGATCTGCCCATCCGAAAAGCATCATTATAAAACCTCCATGTGGATAATATTAAAGCAATTTATTTATATATATATATATATATATATATATATATATATATATATATATATATATATATATATATATATATATATATATATATATATATATATATATATATATATATATATATATATATATATATATATATATTTATATATATATATATATATATATATATATATGTATATATATATATATATATATATATATATATATATATATATATATACATATATATATACATATATATATATGTGTATATATATATATATATATATATATATATATATATATATATATATATATATATATATATATATATATATATATCTGAGCCTACTACAGGATTGCGAAAAACATTTCATTTAAATTGATACTATATTAAGTGTAATGCTTTGGCTCTAAGATGCATACAGAATTAAAATATTTATATATCGAGTTTATTAGTAGCTATCACTTTTGTACAATAGCTCGCAACGAGGTTGTCAATTAATTAATCCCGAAGACTATGAATATTTCATGGTCTGTTAGAATTAATAGTCGTTTTATTCTTTTTATTATTTGCATTCTACCTCCACAGCTCGCTGCACTCCTGGATGCCTTCACGGAAACTGCAACAAACCCAACGAATGCATGTAAGTATGATTGCTTGCGCCATATCACGACCTGGTCTAGAAGCAGCGCAGACATGCCAGTTATTTCACGTTACCTTTACATTGGCCTTTTCCTTCTTTCCTACTCTTCGTTTTCTATAACGAAGTATAAGGTATACAAAATGATGTAGAAAGGTATCTTCTCTTCAATGTTTGGCTACGTGTGGCGTTGCGACGAATAATGTGTCCACACGATTTTTTCAAATATTTATTGTGTTCTCTCTTCTTCTCTTCTCGTTAATTTTGTTGCACGCTTTAGTTGTCAATCTGGCTGGAAAGGGCCACTGTGTGATGAATGCGAACCCTATCCAGGTTGTTTGCACGGCACATGCGAAAAGCCCTGGGAGTGTGTTTGCATGGAAGGCTGGGGCGGATTGTTTTGCAATCAGGATCTAAACTACTGCACCAACCACAAACCGTGCCAGAACGGGGGCACCTGCTTCAATACAGGCCAAGGTTCGTACACGTGCAAGTGTCGGCCGGGCTACCGAGGCAACGACTGCGAGTCGCATATGACGAGCTGCACTGATCAGCCTTGTCTCCATGGGGCCACCTGCCACAACACCACCGTAGAAGGCGATACATTTGGGGACGCTGATGAACGCAAGTATCGGTGCAACTGTGCAACCGGTTGGATGGGAATACATTGCGAACGTGAGGCGATTACATGTGCTGAAAAACCATGTCACCATGGTACTTGCATCGATGTTGCCAGCTCTTCTTCATCGTCGTCAACGACGTCTAACTTCCGGTGCGATTGCCCTTCTGGATATAGTGGGACCACGTGCGAGATAAAATCCGGCGAATGCTACGACAACTTCTGTGCCAATGGAGGCTCTTGCCACGTGGCAGGATCTTCGTCATCTTTAGCCTCTTCGCATTCATCGTCGATCTCGATTTCCTCTGTGGCGTCGTCGTCGTCTTCGACGTCGTCGCTAGCTGCGCTTTTTAGATCAACAAATGATAACAACGGTATCAACGGAATGTTGAGGTGTCTGTGTCCAGATGGATTTATTGGCGATCGATGCGAGGAAAACGTGGATGATTGCATCGACAATCTGTGTCTTAATGGTGGCACGTGCGTCGACGCGGACAACCATTTCAAGTGCCAGTGCGTACCAGGGTTCATCGGAACACACTGTGAGGAAAAGGTAGACTTATGCCTGACCAAACCCTGCGCAAACGGAGGCGTTTGTACAAATCTGAATAATGATTACCGGTGTCAGTGTCGTCCTGGATTCACTGGCAAGGATTGTAGTGCCGACGTGGATGAGTGTAGTTCGGCCCCATGTCGAAATGGTGGCACTTGTATTAATCGGTTAAACCACTTCCAGTGTGTTTGTGCTGGTGGGTTCCGTGGGCAAACATGCGATGAAGAATCATCTGCGGCCGTTCAACGAGCGGCAGTTACAAGCGGCGGCTCGCAGTTTCATCACCATCATCATCCTCAACAGCAGCAACGGCACAGTGGGAACGATGCCGGTGGATCTGGCGGTAGTCGTCGAAATTCGGATGGATTAAGCAGTGGTCAGATTGTGTTGATTGCGATGTTTTCCATTTCAACTCCACTGGGAGCATTCATAGCGACAGCGATCGTCATCTGCTTGAAACGCAAGCGTCAACGAGAGCAGGAAAAAGACGATGCTGAGGCACGGAAGCAAAACGAGCAAAATGCATCCCATAATCTGTCCGCTTCGTCGCACCATCATCATCGGATGGTGGATAACCATCTGCAACAGCAACAGCAACAACAGCACCTTCATCATCAGCAATCATCGTCGTCCTCTACGGTGCAAGGCTCTTCGCAACTTTCTTCATCTCATCAACAACAGCAACAACAGCAGCAGCAACAGCAACAGCAGCAATATCACAACGGATTCCACAACCACCTTCAGTCGTCCAGTCAAAAACGGAACAGTGGCAACACCCTTTCGAACTTTGACAGCTCGCATCATATGATCAAAAACACTTGGGACAAGAGCATCAACAACATGCCGTCCCTGCCATCTTCTGCAGGTACTGGTGGTGTCAGTGGCGGAAGTGGGACGAGTGGCGTGGGAACGTCCAGTACTATCGGATCATCTTCAATGCTGCTTGGAGGAACAAACTTAGACGATAGTGGCTGCTTGTTGGGTGCAGCAGCAGTTGCAACCAATGGAGGAAGTGGAGTTGGGGGGGTGGGACATGCTGGTGCTTTGCTGTATCTGAGCACCAGCGAGGATGGACCTTCGATGGCATCCTGCTCGACGTTGCAACGTGCCAAATCACAGAAACAGCTAAACACGGATCCATCGCTGTTGTTACAACAGCATCACAACCATCACAATGCGATACTATCACAATCGTCGGCAACGCACCATGCCGCAGCAATAGTTGCATCTCCGGGGGCCGGTGTGCTATCCTCTTCGGCAGCGGCAGCAACAACTTCGGGAACGTCTTGTAGTGGTAACAGTGGAAAGGATATGTTCGACAAGCGCATATCAGTGCTGTCCGAATCTGGTCGATTATGCCATCCCCGCTGGAATGCAGCGTCATCGGTAGGCGTTGTCAGTGGAAGTCATTCTATCGTTGGGCCATGCAGTCCACCTCACATATAATAATTCAATAACGAGTCTGATGTGTTTTAGACATAGTCACCTTTCGCTTCAATTACCCTTCGCAACCAAAAGCGATCGAGAAAGGATCAGAACACTTATCAGCGCAATGAGTACTTCCCTTGGTAGATAATAGGATGGGTATATTGACATATTGATGCATATGCATATGTATATGTAGATGTGATGCGGACAAATGTTCCCACAATCTTTTTCGTGACAAAGGAAACACGTTTATTTCTTAATGGATTTATCGAGAAATTAGATAGGTTTTTTTCATTCGTAGGCTAGGTTTTTTTTTATTTTGATTGCTTAGCTTTCTTCGCTATAGACGAAACCAGCTAAGTTAGACATTCGCATTACCATTGTATATTTTGGATAATCTGTCTTTACCTGGTCAGAAGACGCGAGCGCAAGAACGTTAACAAATGATCTCCTGAAGTTGGTTTAACGTGTTACAAAATTATGGCAGTCCCTCTGAATTCCTCAGGTATATATAACGCGCATTTTAGCTTGAGTTGTAACTCATCATATTGGTCGATATGGTTTTCGAAACTTTTGAATTGAACTCAACGACTAAATTGAATATGTATAAATTATGATGTAGGGATAATTATGATAGGGATGTTAAAGCCACACATATAAAATTCAAATTGATAGAGATGATAGCCGACAGGCATTTGAGAGAATTTATCCTTAGAATAGCCATCTGGAATTATTTTTCTTTTATTTCACTGTTTTTTTCTCACAAAGTCAGCACTATTATTTTTAATATTTTATGATCTGAATGCACAAATTTGAAGTATGGCTGTATTTGGATGAGTAATAATTAAACTCGAATGGTGTACAATTGTTTAGAAATATTTACATAGCTGAAATGGAATTTTCTTTGAAATGTACGCCGATTTGTTGACAGCTTAAAGATGCACTCTCTACTTTACTGTCCTCGCAATGGGAAAAATCTTGTGAGAATGATATAAACTGCATGTTTAATGATGTGTTGAGAATTTGATCGTTTTCATATTTTGAATCATTTGTGGGATTTGTGGCAACAATACCATTTTGTTCACATAGATACCCACTAAGCACTCACTCAATTTACTGAGTTGTGTTGTAACAAGCTTATTGTTATAATCGAGCATAGAAGTAGGGATCAATAACTACTTATTCTTAATAACGAAAGGCTTTCCAATGTTTGCGATTTTTTAGCTTAGTTAATTTGTTTTTTTTAATGGCCAGTAGAAACTTAACCATGCATATTTAAAACCATCAATCGCACAATGCTTGCGTCTCTGATTTTTGATATGAATCGAACTCAGTTAACTATTAGTTTGTTAGCGGTGGATTGTGCGTTGCGCAACGTTACTATAGTTTACATAAGCAATCACATTTGGATGGAAAGCACACAAATGAAAGTAGTGTGTATGGCATGAGATGTAAAGGTTTGCCAATTCAGGTTTTAGCTTACAAAATTTGCTGATAGTTTCTCGTGCTGTTGCCTCTTCTCAGCTTATTATTTTGCCATGTAAAATGTTGTATCTAAATGAAGAAAAACATCATACAATTTTGTACATAAAAGTATTTGATAACGTATTGTTTTATGTTGTGCAGAGTGTAAGTGTATGTGTATGTGCTTGAAATTGTGCTATTTTCCATGTCAATTGTTCCGAACATGTATTGCTGTCTCGTATCGACAAGGCTCAAACATATCAGAACAAAACAATGCTTGTTTTCCAGTGTAAAAATGCATTTGTTTGAACTTTGTTGGTTTGCATATAGGAGCTATACTTATTTGCTGTTCTAATCTAATTCAAGATGAAAACAACGTTTAACGAATAATGTTGATAAATGAATGATAAATGAAAATGTTTGCTCGATAAGAACCTGGTGATCGCCCGTTTAAGAGAACATCTGCCAGTTACTTCCGTCACCCTTGCTGGCGTTATCATTTGGCCAGCTTGATAAGCATTAGAATTCAAATAAAAACCCGTTGAATGAATGGGGAACCACATTTATCGATCCAAGAATATCAGTGACTATTAGATTGAAAAACATCTGGAGCATACGTCAAAAGACAGTTTTGATTTAGATTACATTCTCGTTGGATGTTCAAAAAGTATTCTCTAATGTTTACATGAGAACAATGGATTTTAATTTCAAAACTTGTAATAGTAAAAGAAGTGTTTTTGTTTTGCCTTAATCTTAACACAACGTGTTGGAACAACATTTAAAATTAAATTGTATGGAATAGATCCCTTATATTTGTCAGCTTTTAGATTTGATACCAAAGCAGGAAGAGTTTATTCCAATTCATGTTACAGGATTCTCATCTTATTTGACTCAATTTTCAATTGCCCGACTTTAAAATTTTTATAATCTAACTCTAGCTACGAATGTATCTTAATTGTTGGCCAATAATACGAAAACGATGTTTCGATATTATCGACTTCACCATAATCACTGATCAGTTTAAGACATGTTCAAAAATACAGAAAGTAAAGCAAACGGATCTTGGGAATTGAATTTGCTGTAGCAATTATGGCATCATAATCATCAGCATCGTTTGCTAATGTTTCAACAATGTGCTGGTTTCTACTCAAAGCTCTAAGTTTATGGCATTCGACCAAGTGTAAAAGCAACAGGTGGATAACAGAATACCCCCACATTGTACTTTTCGTGCCGATAATGTGATATTGGATAGTGGACAGGAAAAGTTGGATTAAATTTAGCTACGTTAGCTGGATAATAATCTTAAACATAAAATAATAAGCCGTTTGTCAGTAAAAGATGAAAGTGATTTCATCGTTTTTGATGATGTAAAAAAGTCATACGCAGCAAAAATCACTAGAACAATAACTAAGTCAATTATGAAACGAGTGACAGCATCATCAATCGACATGAGCACCTACAGGATATGGAATGGGATGAATAAAAAGAATGAAAATCAATGCCTAATCCAATCCATACAGAGTATGCCAACTAAAAAAACTAAATCTACATTTATTAAAGAGAACGAAATGACTGAACTAAACTTGTACATTTACTGTAGTGTTTATTAGTGTAGCAAACATAAGGATGATGAAAGTGTTATTAATTATTTTGTAAGTCGTATTCGCTGTACTGTTTACACTTATTGAAACGTAAATTATATACAATCGTAATATTTTTTCGATGTGAACTTTTTTACGCATATCCTATTTAACTGCGTATCAAAATTCGTAAGACTACATATCTTTTCTTATATATATGTATATATATATATATATATATATATATATATATATATATATATATATATATATATATATATATATATATATATATATATATATATATATATACATATATACATATACATATACACCATACTATAGGAAGGAGAGGAATTTGGTCGATCAAATTGTATATTAAAGTACAATTACAAAAATGTACTAAAATTATATGCATAACAGAAAATGTGAAAAGCACATCCTAGAATCGAAAAAGGCATTTTCGTGGAATGCTTTCTTTATTTATTTTGAATATTCACTTACCCAAACCCTTCATGTACAGTATTGAAAATAGGAAACAGATGATATCGGACTGTGTAAGCAAATGGTTTGTACATACAATGGATAGAACCAAAATAGTCAATAGAATTGAGCTGTTTATTCAATCCTCAATCGACATATAGCTAATGTCCTAAGCGGACAGTGTTAGTGTACAGTCATGATTATCTTATATTTTGAAAAGTAAGCTATTTTGCAAAAGAGCAAAGTAAATTGTAAAATGTAAGTATGAGTGGTTTATAAATCGTAATGAAAAGCTCGATGTCATGATCTTTATATTGATATTTTGAAGATCTTATTATGAATAAAAACTTACAAGCGACTCAAAGCAAAACATATAGAAAATTAATGTTCATTTTTCATTATTTCCAAAGTGGTTCACTGTAAGTTTATTTTTGTTTCTTAAATATTTACATGTATAATGCATGCCTCAACGGGCAATTTTCCGAAATCACCCAAGAAAGCAGTTTAATTGTTTAATAATAATAATAATAATAATCATAGAAAGAATTCTTTAACTTAATAAGCCAAGAAAGGATTATTTCAAAGTAGAATAATTAAGTCATGGTTAAATTTTCTAGTTTGGATGATAATTCTCTGTCAAACTACATAAACTTGCCTATTTAAGTTCTGTGTTGTATATGGTCAAGTGAGAAAAGAACGGGCTTTTCAGAAAACACTACTTTCTTAAGGATTTACACTTCACATACATCTATCTAAAGGATTTTTGGCCCCGTATGTGTGGAAGGACAATGGAGGAGCCGATACAATGACGAGCTCTACGAACTGTACGATAGCCTCACTGTCGTGCAGCGAATTAGACTCGCCAGGCTCCGGTGGGCTGGTCATGTCATTAGAATGGCACCGGACGACCCAGCCCGTAAAGTCCTTTTAGGCTGCCCACATCGACAGAGGAGGCGTGGTAGGCCCAAACTGAGATGGAGTGATGGCGTGGATGCGTCCGCCAAAAAGGCCGGGATCAACGATTGGCAGACGACGGCGCTCGACCGCGAGCGGTTCCGGTTTCTCCTGGAGCAGGCCAAGACCGCCAAGCGGTTGTAGCGCCTGATAAGTAAGTAAGTAAGTACATCTATCTAAAGTGGGGAAAAATGTAGGGAGGAACAATATAGGGAGGAATAGCCTTGCAAAATGAAGTAATTTTACTTATTGCTGATAAAGATGAATGGAGAAAACATGAAAGTGGCAGTTCTGTGTTTGATGTTTAACTAATTATCATTAGGAAAAATGTTAGATGTTTTACAAATTATCAGGAACATTCCCTTGTACAACTTCATTTTCTCTTTTGTCCCGTTCATAGTTGACCACGTCAAGTGCTCAAAAGGCCAGATCACCAAAAGATTTCCAGGTTGTTTCCACTCTGCTATCGCCTGTCCCACCCAATATCCTGCAGGTACTGCTCCACTTAATCCACCCATCGGGCTTGCTGCGTTCTCCTACATCTAGAGCCGAACGGATCGCTGCCGAATACCTCCGTAGTTTTGCAGAACTGAGTCAGCATCCTCATTATATGCATCAACCATTGTACCCTTTCGGCCTTTACAACATTAGCTGTTTTCACTGTTGATCACATTAGATAAAAATAGATAAAATCAGTCAATGAGCCGGATGATAGATATCGCTCCTCCAACCGATGAGGATCATAGCACTGTTTTAAATGAAGCGCTATAATAAACATACGGAGGTGGAGGCCATCAAGGAAGGATTAGCATAAGCAAGTCATCTCGCGTAAACAAAGGTCAGACAGAATCCTAAATCGCTTGCATCAAGAGCATTAAGTGAAAAGACCTTATTTTTGTACGCTAAGAGTGGCAGTTGCCAGAAAGTCGAACCTATTGGCAGCGTTGCCGGTGTTATTATATAAAACCGATTTGTGCGAAGAAATCATGCGCTCAGTAAGAATATGCGGTCCGCTCACTGTTCATTCTTCTCCGCTTAGACAGCAAAAGGTTGTCTGCTAGATCTCACGAGTTTGTTTCATCTCTATTAGCCACAATTTCCTAGAACAGTGCACCCTCAATTATTCCTCCATACGTCATTATCCGACTTCACGATTCGTCACGAAAAACTCGTCGCCGTTTACGTCAATCCAATCCGTAAGGATTTGCGTTTTAGTTGAATATACGCCTTGCACAACGCCGCAAGGTACGTCCTATTTTGTCGATGATATCCACAAGCCCAGGAGTAGACCAAGAGCCGGCGCATGTAATGAAACCCTCTATAACAGTTTTGAACAACAGCTAGTCACAGTCCCCGGAGAGATTCGAACAGTTCCAACAGCATGCTTGTTATTCTCACCTTATCGTGACCCTAAACAGCCGAGCCAAATCGCACTGCAGGCAAACCATACTGGGGCCATAGTTCACCTCGATCCATGGTATCATAGGCGGCCATGAATTCGAAGAAGTCTGTTTTGGAGGATCTGTCTGAGTGGAAAGATCGATCGGTCGGTGTTCTACATCCCTCCTATGTAACCACCTTGATAACTACCGACAAAATCAGTATAAAAGAGCGCAAGTCTGCATAACAGTATTCTGGAAAGGTAGTTGTAAGTGGCATTGAAAACTGTGATGGCATGATACGAGTATGAGCTGTCCAGCATCACAGCTGGAGCTCTCTTTGTATAATAAATTTATTAAGCCTGGCTTCTACTTTTCCGGTAGTTGTTCCTGGTTCCAAATGTTTGCAATCAAGAGGTGGTAATAATGGTCACGTTGAAGAATTTGCCACGTATCCTCATTTTGTACATCCGTTCGTTAATCGGTCACCATCCGATCACTGGTTTCCGCATCTCATCTGTAACTCCATTCCAAGTTCATGTCAGGTTCATCACTCCCCCCTCCCTCCCACACTGGTAGATGCCATCCAGTGTACCTCTTGAAGTCCAACTACCCCAAAACCACGTGTTTCCAAGATTCAGGTCCTTTAAGAAGCAGTTCCATGTTCGACGTTTTCATTTATTTGTTATTTTCCGTTCCATGATTGTATCGGTTCGGTATATTTCCTTGTTGATTCTCTATTATGTTTATATTGGGAGTGGTCAATGATCTTGGTCTAAAATGGCATTGAAAAAAGGCAAACTATTCTCCTTCTCAATTTAGCCAAACTTTTCGTTACCCCTAATTCAAGTTACCGTTCGTACTAAGCGAGTTATTACCGAAAATCTACATTATCCTGCTTGACAGTTAATTATTTTTTCGTTGATTAAGTGCCTACCTGGAGCATCATCATTAATTACCGCTTGCACTACAACACATTTACAGTACAATTTGTATAGTACCTCCTCATTTGGTCCGAGTTCCATATCACACGTCATACAGTTTCTATGCCACCACTAAGATGCTGGCAATATGCTGATGAGTCTTCTCTAATTCATCTCACCCATCCTTCTCTTCCGATCTACAAACTAACTAAACTATACTTTACTTTACATCAGTGCAGAGGAATTAATAAATCGGGTGTATAGGAATAAACACCGTACTGATAGCGAGAGAAGAACCAGAAAAGGTAAAAATTTATAGCTAAAAACATGTTGACGAAAGACGAAAAGAGTAATGTGCAGCAATGTGTTGTGCGAATCGGCGAGGGAAATTACAGATTAGCAAAATTCCAAAAATATGTAAATGCCAATAATGTTCTTTAAATACCCTAAAACGCTTTAAAATTGTGTAAGATATATGAAGAAGTTCATTTGTTTCTAGAGAAAAAATCCAAAAAAGGAAAAATTATTGGTAAGAACTTACTTACTTATCCGCACTATATCGCCATCCGCGCTTATCGCGCTGCAACCGCTTAACCGGTCTCGGCCAGCACAAAGAGAAACAGTTTGGGCCTAGCACGTCTCCTCCGTTCATATGGACAGCCTACAGCTTTACGGGCTGGGTCGGCTGGACCACCATTGTAAAGAATTGGTTGATCGAAAGATGGATATAGTATTTGGGTTGCATGGAAAATACAAGGGAAAAAAGGGTTTGATAACAAAATCTAACGACATAATAGGAAATAACAATTAGGTAGTGGGAGTGATATAGTAGACAGGAAAAGAGATGGATTAGGTAAGGAAGATGGTATCAGACTTTTTGAGATAAACCGTTTTCATGACTATTGAAGGAACTATACATGAATTCGCTATAAATATATATATATATATATATATATATATATATATATATATATATATATATATATATATATATATATATATATATATATATATAACTGTCTGCATTCCAATGGACAGTTTATAAACATTCCAGCAGTCGACTTCCAGTGCAATGTGCGCATGACCGATTGGAAGCAAAATAGAATTGACAGCTGATTCCACAACCAACAGAAAAGTATGAAGATTGATGAAGGTTAGAGATTCATTTTTATCGAAGTAGTTTTGCGGAGGCTGGGCGGTTATTAAACAAAATATGTGTGTGTCAGAATTGCTCTACGACAAACGCGAAACATTGTGTAACTACTAAAGACTGTGGTTTTTACTGTAATGTGGCAGAGCGTTTATAAAACAGTAACCGTTTGTGAATAATGATTGGCAAAAGTTTCTCCGATATTGATCTTTCGAGTGTAGCAAAGATGTGACATGAGAAAAAGTGTAGTTTGGTATCCAGATGAAAATTTAACTTTTTACTTTAGCGCCCTAAAAATGATTCACTTCGAGCTGTACAACGCTTAAATTAAATCAATTTTGTGTGTTTATAAATCTGTGAAGAGTTTGACTAAGAGTCTATTTAGTAGTGGAGATTAGCAAAAATCTATCCTAATGACGGGCAGCTTTAGGATTCAACTAATCAATATGGGTACCAGAGGAGCAGCATGTAAGTGTATTTCAAATTATGCAAAATCATACAGAGAGCGAGTGAGGGCTAGAAAGAGAGTCAGATAATGAGAGCTAAATAATCAGATGGGTAGGATGAGATGGAAAGTAAAAGTGTATATAGGAAAGGAAAAGTATTCTGTGTGCGCGTGTGTATGTTAGAATGAGAAATATAGAGAGAGGTTTTGTTTGTGAGAAAGAGAGAAGGAAACGAAAAAATTACAATATTTGTTGCCATGTTGCTAAATGTTGTTTTTTTTTTAACTTTATTTTGGCTGGTTTATCAATTTATCCATGAAATAGTTCAAGCGAAATTGCGATGCCTGCATGAATACCATGTGCGCTTGCTAAGCAATCAAGTTCCGGCACCTACCGGATCGGACGTAGCTAACACCATCAAATACTTCTCGCAAACATTATTGAGTAAGTAATTTATAGAAAACAATGTGCGCTATATCAAATTGACACAATGGCTATAAGACGTAATGATTTTTATGCCCATATATGCTTTATACCGTGTTTGGTAATGTAGTTTTATTGCATTTATTCATTATGTATAATTTAATTGTAAATATTACCTCACTGCAGCTGTTTTGAAGGATGTTCCCTGTTCGCCGTTGGAAATGATCAAAGATCCATCTCTAGATCAGATACGAATGTCAAGTTACCCCAATTTAGAGTATCAGAATCTATACAACGCATTAACAATGCTGTTGGATGTGGCATCTAACATCCAGTCTGGGTTGTACCTTTTCGGGAAAGCGTTTCTTCAGTGTTTGGGATGTATACTACCGTTTTTGGATCGTGATCTCATAGACAATCTTCCTTATCTTACTGCGTCAAGTATATCAGTTCTGCCACCATCATTGCACCAGGATATCATAAACTATCTCTGCTACTATATTCTTCCTTTTACCATCAGTAAGTAGAAACCCCTTGATAAACCTAATAGTTTGTGAAAGTTATTGTTTGCTGATGGCTCATTACACATTGCTTCGGATTTATTTTCTACACACTACATTGGGAGTATAAGTTCTGCATGTGTTCAAGTATTAGACTATTAATATATCATATTTTTCATGTGTCATATAGATAGGTCGTATTTTTCATATGTCATAATTTATAAATTTTATCAATGTTTGATTTTTTAATATTTATAATTTATCGATTGTATTATAATACTTTAGTTAAGGTACATCTTGGTAACTGAAAAGGCCATTATTAGTTTAAAAACGTATTGATAGGGTGTTTTGCAAGCAAAACAATATTTTGTAAAATTAAGCAAATTATTTTAATTTCTTGAACGATTTTTTAATCAAATTGAAATTTATTTTTTATGAAGCATATTTAAAACATAATTATGTTTATTTATTTTCGTTTGGGTATTGCTATGTTAACATTTTTAGTCTTCGCAAATCATTTGATAGTGTGCATTATAACACTTTCGTATAAACAAATACGCTATCTTATATCATTAGAAAGCTAAACAAGTTGATGAAATGCAATGAAAATCAAATTTGATTTTAATTATTCGTTTGTGGTTGTTCCTATATAATCCACCACACCTTTAAACCAACATATATTCGGACTATAATATAGCGCGACAAAGTGACGACGATCAGGAATGTCACGCGTGCCAGTCGGTATCAGCCGTCATTATGCTGGTGTTTCAATACTCCACTAACCCGGCCCACCATTGCCAATTACTCGAATGTTTAATGCGCTTGAAACACAACGTCGCCAAGGATCTACTCTGCGTTATCGGCTACGGGACAGCGATGTCCCGTGCCTCCGCTGCCAAGCTGCTCTTCTACTACTGGCCTGCATTCGATCCGAACCTTTTCGATCGTAAAGGATTGTTGTGCAAGTTTACCAACGATCTGGTGCCGTTCGTATGCCAGCGAGAATCGTGCCCTAATGCAGGCAATGCAGAAGCTGTCAAAGTCTGCTACGATCACTGCATTAGCATTCTATATGCATCTGACGCACCGCCACCGCTTTATTTGTGCATCGAGTGTGCTAACGAGATCCATCGCGATCACCGGAATCTAACCTTTGGCGATATTTTACACCCAATGCAGCAAGTTTCTATGGTGTGCGAGAACAAAGTAAGTAGTCCATACATGACAAGATACAAGGATTTCTTTTCCTCTGTTGTAGTATATCGTTTATTGTAATTTGATACATTCGCGCCATTATAAAATGTTCATTAATATCAGATAACACTTTTGAAACAAACTATCATCTTGCTCTATAAAAGGCGTAACCAGGGCAATTGAAGCACCAATTCCTACGGGAAAATGATTCCTAAGTATGTTGCACATAAGTCGTTTACGGTGCATTACAAAATTACCTTATTCAGATCGATTGATTATTGATCGATTTTATTCACTTTGTTGAGAAGAATAGATAAATTCATATGGAAAAAATCATATTGCTCTTCATATTCAGTAAATAGTTAATAAAAATCATATCATTACTTCAGATATAGAGTATGAACAAGTTATGCAAAAGCTAAATATATTATCAACTTAAGGAATTTGCAAACTTAATTTATCCGGATATAAATAACCATTCGCTTTATTGTACGAATAACATTCACAATATTTCCAATTTCCTACATCAATGTGTTTACTCACTACCCGTTCTTACTACACACTTCTAATTTGTTTACTCTTGCATATTTTAGAATTGTCGTTCACATGAAAAATCGGCAGTATCCATTTGTTTTTCAAACGAATGTGCCAGTTACAATGGCAACCATCCGATTCGTTACTGTCTACAGTGCCATGGGAATCGTCACAACAGCCGTCGAGGTATTGATCACATCGTTCATCGAAGTTTGCCCCCGATGATGATGATGGATGCCGAAATGCAAACGTATCTAGTAGAATCAGTGATCAGCCTCCTGCGCGAGGCAAAGCCACTAAACGCTGATTTTCGTAAGGATTCGGCAAGCTTAGAGGCTAAGGCTAATGCATCAACAAGCAACGGAGGAGAGCTGGCCGTGGACATATTGACGCTTGAAGAACGGCAACTGCTAGGTCGCTACGGCATATGGTTGCTGGTTGGCCGTTGCTCTCCAACAGTTGACACACCAGTAGAAATTCTCGGCCGCTTACTTTCGATGCTTTTTCACTGGTTCCACGTGACCGCCTACTCATACGATGGACAGACGGAAAGTACACTGGAGAAACTGAAGCAAGATCATATTTGCAGCTGGTTAAAGGAAGTTCGAATTAGTCACTATAAAGAGTTCATCGATTGTCTTCTACCGCATCCTCCCGAGTATTCTCGCGTGGGAGGCCATTGGGACTCGTTAGCGTCGCGTACGTCCCATCTGAAGGAGGGCTTGCAACGCCTAATATGTCTGATACCGTACGAGATTATTACGCAGGAAATCTGGGACACGGTAATGCCCCACTGGATGGAAGCAATTACGAACGATGTACCAGAGAAGGAGTTAAGCGAGCTAAAGATCGTACTGAACAAAATTTTGGACGCAGAAATGTCCCCACTGGGCTTCGACGCTAGAGCCATGTATAACTTCGTTGCAATTCGCTTCGAAAAGACAACGGCAAAAGTACAACAGCAGGCATTGTATTGGTTGCAGAATTTGACAAAATTGGAAATTGTCATACCGTTATCACAACTATTTGCTATGTTCGGAGATGGCGTGCGGATCATGAAACACGGAGTTCAAGCCGAAATCAACAAAATAAAGGACCTTACTCGCGGTAGTTCCGGTGGCGGGAGCGGAATAAAATATTCGAAAGAGAGAGACTTGCAACCCCCCAGACGGAGCTCTATTTGTATGCCTTAGACGTCATTGATTTCATTCGACGTGATACTAGACAGATTTTCGTTTATTCTCTCCTAATACAGCTCCAGTGGTGGAAGACGAATCGGGCAATACATCTGCCATTTCAGACGATGAGGTGCCTATGAGCAAGTGTATGGAATTTTCGACCGATGCCGAACATAACCTAACTTGTTGTGTATTAATGTTGGATATATTACTACGACAGGTAATCGATTTTATATTGAGACTAGTTGACGTTAAACCAATCGCTTAAAAATCGGCCGTTTTTCACACGCTAGATGGAACTGCAGGAAATAGAGACGCATTCAGGCACCTACACCACTGTCGCAGAAAATGTGTGCCGACTGTTGAAATGTATGGTAACTGCCGCTAATGTCGGAATGGGAAATCATAGCTGCAGGCTGATGGTAAGGTTGATGACGAGCTTGAGCGCCGAGAGCAATATAAATTAGAACTATTGTTCCCACAGGATTGTGCATATTGCGAAACGTCCGTTATGTGGCATCAGCTATCGACTAAATTGGTTCAATATCTTGCCCCAATTCATCCCGTCAATCCACCCGATGTGAGTTTTAAATGTTAGCCGTGGTTCTTCCGTGTCAGTTGACACTCTGGGTTATTATTTAATGTAACTTAACAGTAATTGCTGTTGTTTAAGGATTATTTTGAAACTGATTTACAATCCTCGTACGGAACATGATGACCATGTCTTTTTTTTCATTTTTTCATAAATGTTCTATTCACTAGCCCCCGTTGCAAACGGTCATTGACGACGAAAAGTCTCGCAAAAGTCCACCTGAGCTGGAAAAGGAAGTAAAATCAAACGAACGCGACATGTCACTCTCGATGGCACCAATGCACATACCGCTTGGACCATTAGGTAAGAATTTCATAGTAATAATTTATAAATATATATATATATATATATATATATATATATATATATATATATATATATATATATATATATATATATATATATATATATATATATATATATATATATATATATATATATATATATATATATATATATATATATATATATATATATATATATATAATTTTTTTTAAACACTATTTCAGTTCGTTTCATTCTATTTTGTCATTTGATATATGAGATGATACGAGAAAAAGGGTAGACCTTACGAAATTTGGCTGAAAAAGTGGGTTGGCTCACTGCAACGATGCGCATAGATATCACAAAACCTCGCGTTTTATCTTTCGCACTTGAGCAAATATTATGTTATGTTGTAGGAAATCTCTTCTGATAAACCCTTATTATGCTGGAATTTATTAAATAGATTCGTAAATTGCCTTTAACCCGCCCTGGAACAGTGGTAGTGTTTTAGGGTAGTGATTAGCTTTGCAGAGTAGAGTATGTATTATGGTTATGGAAACTTTTTTTTTTTGATGAGCTGAGGCGCTGTTAATCAGTTGTACTTAGACATCAGTCATATTAAGAATATACTTTTGGGCAATGTAATTGATCCTCTGAGTTGTGCGCTGCAAATTTGGAAACGAAATTAAATTAACGTTGTGTTTGTAACGATATGCGTTTCAGTTTTAAGTGTATTTCAACATGTTTTAAAAACTCTGGTACATCAATGTGCGTCAATTCTTTTGAAATAAATGTAAACTTTAACAAAAAAAAGCCAGTGAATAGATATTATGTTGGTTGTGCTTAGATAAAATAACTCGCGATTATCGATCATCCATTCCTAATATACATGTGTATATGTCTCTCTTTCGTTTTTATATATCTACTGGTACACATCAACATACCATACCAATACACTACTAAATTCATCACAAAATATCGTCTTATGAACATGTACACGCTACATTGTTAATAATGATATACATACGAACGAACAATATACAAAAACAAAAAAATATAAGTCATGCCTTCTATTCTTGATGATGCCGGAAAAGTCATTATTATGGCAGGTGAATGTTACTCTATAGCCTTGCAATTTGATATGCGTTTTATCTGTTACTTAAGGCCGTCGCAATTTAATGATTAAATTATTTAATAGGATATTTCATTAGTGCAACCGCATCGACAGAAAAACTTTTGTAGTTGCTTTAGTTACCACTAGCACACGTTTTGAATTGTTTTCTGGTATAGTCAGTTGCGTTTGAAGCTTGAACTTGTCAATGGAGTTGAACCGCAGCGTTGTTAACTTTATCAGTAGTCTCAACACGTACATGTAGTTATATCGTTTGTAGCATTGAATAATGGGATAATATCTCAATCAGCATAGCACATTGGTTCGATCATTAGTTGGTTTGTTCAATTTGATACAGTTTTGAACAGGTCACATAGAGATTAGCTCTTTCTTTCATTGCTGACTAAATACATAATCTCACACGTACCCACACTCAGTTGAGCATATTTTTTTTTAATTTTACGAACCATTCGTACGATACTTAGTGGATGTTGGATAGAATAGATTTGTTAAGTGTAGTGCATGTACAGTTATCGTTGTGAGGTTACGTGATATGATTTCTTGTTGGTTCCGCTGCTGACAGCATTCCGCTTCATGCATTCTATCTGCACTGATAACGAAAATATTATTTGCAGGAAACATAAAGATAATAATTGAATCGGTAATAATATAATTGTTGTTATTTTTCTTCTTCTTCTTTTTCTTCTTATTCATGTTTGAACACATGACATCGAAACATTTTTTCCGTTTAGGTCCAGTTCCGGTAGCAGTTCCACAGCCGGAACCTCACTCGGTTGGTGGTGTATTAGTACATATGCCGCATGTTTGTTCTGTATGTATTAACTGTCTTCTATCTCCTAATGCAAATATTACTGTGTCGAAGAGTCAAAAACACCAGCACATATTTAAATGGTCTATCAACTACAAACCGCTACAATTACCATAGCGTATACTGCTGATGATTGATTTTGCACAATGTTTTTTTTTACATTTTGTTTATAACGTATTCTCGTTTGTGTGTATCAATGTTTTATTCCACGTATATACAATCTTTGAGAATGGTTTTGGACAGAAGAAAATGGGTTAACAATAAAGGCATTTCTGTGGGGTTTTTTTTTGCAATTGAGTTGATAAATAATAACTTGTACGATGATGTTTCTATTAAACTTCTTGAAAAATGATTTTCGTCATGAGCTAAGATCTCCACATGCCACTACTTTTTCGCTTTATTAAATCGTACAAATAAGCAAATCTTCAATTATACTAAAAACATAGCCTGTAATAATAGCAAACTATGGCGACGTGATTGTTTATTCGACTATTCTGTTTTTTTTTAACAAATATTTATAGTCTTACTGGCAAATAATGAAGTGTTTGAAGAAGTGTTCAAACTATGAAACATCGTAGAAAGTCTTGTGCAATCACTGCTCTTTTTTATATTTTGAACTTTTACTAGGATGTACGATTCAGCATAGAATGGTATGTTTCTATTTATACTGTTTCGTATCATGTGTTACAATGCTACGATGTTCTGTTGCACATTGTTAATTTTGTGTAATTTTCTACTACTGAACCGGATACAATACACATTTTTCGTACTCAGTGCTGCTCCTGTAAAGATCCGTTACCAATTTTGTTGTACATTTTGGTTGTTTTATAATACTGTTTGTATAGACTCAATTATCTTTTTACTGCCTTTTTCCTTTTGTACGCCAGCTATTTATTAGATAGCATCTCCATCGCTGTTTCACTAAGGTTAACTGTGTGCCATTTAGTCAACATATCTCTTCTTTGTACAGGTTAACTTAACAAAAGTCAACTGTGTTTCCTTTTAGTTAATTTTTCTTATGTTGTGATTACATGGTACTACCTGGTACTTTAAGATTTAAACGTGCATCGGGAAAAATCCTTTTGAACGAGGTGTAAAACGTCCTGAATTGAATAGTTAAGAGTTTTAATGCATGGTAATGGTGTTGTTCAATCAATATGTACTTCATTTGTTTAGATCATGACCGCTACAGTAGAAACAGTATCTGAGCAATTAGACCTGGCAGCAATAATGCCTTCGGAAAAAGTAGTACCAGCCGTAGCCAGATCGGTCACTCTATCGGAAGCCGATGTAGGTAAGTAAAATGTGCATCTGGGAAATAGTCACGTGCCAATTTTTTGTTATGCGCAATTCCAAATAAACGTTCGTACGAATTTTATGATTTATCGGGGTAGCAACTGCAACAGTGCAGATTGCCAAGCCAACCGTTATTGGTGAGAGTAGCTCCGAAGGAGGCGGTCTGGATTCGGAAAACCTCGACGGTTCTCATCCGTTTGATGGAGACGAAGAGTTTTGGCATACATCGGTGGGAAAATTCAAGTTCACGATCGATACGCTTCCCCAGTCGCTTCAGTTTATCTATCAGCTACTAAAGGAAATTCCAAACATCGACAAGGCGGACATACTATACTATGTGCTGCAATGCTTAAACGTAATGGTACTCCACGGGGATGCATTCGTGAAGGCGGCCCGAGATAATCGTGGGTTCTTCATTTGGTGCCAGGAAAACATGCTTATCAAAAAGTGCGTATTAGGGGTTCGCACAAAAGGCGTAAGGGGTCGAGATTTATAACACAATTTTACCGTGCTCATTACAGCTTATGGGAACTATGCACCGCCGCACAGTCTCACATATGTCAAGTGACGGTGCCAACTTTGCTACACTGCATCACGCTTCCAATGGGGTCAGATGTGTTCTGGAAAGTAGTACAAGAAGCCTTCCATGATGCGGACTGGAGAGTTCGATTCGAAGCAGTGGAAAGAGTAACTGGTACTGTTGAATTGCTAAAAGGTCGCAACAGAGGAAAACAAATACTTTACTGAATTGCCATTTGTTTTTTTCCGTTTTAGTCATAACCCGTTTCATGGACAGTACCCCGCTGAGAGCGGAGGTCAGCCTGCAAACGTCATTAGCTACCGCCTTCTGCCATCTAATAGCGGCATGCGATGATCTCAATGTGCACGTGGCGCAGCGTGCTACTTTGTACCTCGGAACAATCCACGATTACGCGATTCAAGCGCTGCTGTATTGCCTCGAGAGCCAGTTTGATAAATTCATCATCGATCGGCCTGTCGTGTTGCAGTCAATATACCAACTACACAACTCGCTGTCCGATCGCAAAGTGCTCTCATGGGATTTCTTCCTCAATCGCTTTGACACGTTGTTCGTGGAGGCGCAGGTCAATCTGGAGCGTGCCGGAGATATTTCCTACTTACGCGACTTGCGGAACAGTGAGAACGGTAGTGAGATTCTTTCCACGAAGATAAACAAAGCGCGCGAAGCCTTAAGTCAGTCGGATACCACCGGAAGCATGTCGAAAACGTTAAGCGCATCCTTCGGCACCAAGTGGCCGTACAAGCGTACGATGTCCGCCCCCGCAACAATCATACCGCGTCAGGAATCAAAAATGGGTAATGCTATACGGCACACTGCTGTGTGTGTCCGGTGCATTTTAGTGCAGCCAGCAAAAATCCGTCATTTAAATCGTGTTATTGACTTTCCTTTCACGTCCACTTTGGGTCGGTATAATTTCAGAAAAAGAAAAAGTCTACAG
Source organism: Anopheles nili (assembly GCF_943737925.1). Classification (NCBI taxonomy): domain Eukaryota; kingdom Metazoa; phylum Arthropoda; class Insecta; order Diptera; family Culicidae; genus Anopheles; species Anopheles nili. Next base: position 37,306,869 of record NC_071292.1, read on the forward strand.
CCGCCAAGTGTCCGCGCCAATATTGAAGCGTAAAAGCTCTCGGTTTGGGTTAGGTGAGCGAATGTACCATACGGGAGTAGTGCGGTGCAAAATGAAATAACGATGATTTTTTTTCGTATTTTTGCTTTTTAATATTTTTGCTTTTTTTCTGTATATTTTGTCCCGTTTAATTCATTCACGTGCGACGGCTTTGGTTGTGGTTTCCAGATGGACACGTTCATTCGATCAGCGGACCAAATGATGATTTTCACATGGGTAGTCTGTACCGGGTGATCGATCTCGAAGAAGCGGACAAGGAAACGATCCACCTGCTTGTTTTTCTACTGATGCAGTTCATGTCTCGGCCCGACTTGGTGAGATTGTGTGCCCGGCTTGATCATGCTGAAGCAACTTAGCTCATTTTGATTCTTTTCTTTAACGTTCTCTTTCTTTTCCTGTGTTTTCCTTCGTATGCTCCCGTTTTCGTTTTTCGTGAATGCCCTTACTGGTGTCTTTCCTTTTTCCCTGCCCGTAATCCTCGGGTCCACGAATTTTTTACGATCACGATGCACTTGGCCGTACATATGCGGTCGCGTGTGTTCGCAGGCTTATCCGACGGATGAGAAACCACTGTTCAAAATTCAGTCCATCGTGCTGCGGCACCTGTATCTGCTGTTAGGGTACAATCAGGGGGAAAAGTTCTTCCACGTGACGCCGGCCCGCCTGCGCTGCTCATCCGTATTCAACGCGTTTATGGCCAATCTTCCGCAGGTGCTTGATCAAAACCATCAAATGGGCTGGCTGCTACTGCCGACCGTCATTCAGCTGCTACTGTTCGCACCGAACCAAGCAAACGGTGGCTTCTTCCAATCGGGGACAAGCGGTGGGGCCGATCAAAATCACCACAGCAATGTGGTAACGTACAACTTTTCCATCTGGTACCTGGAGCCCCACGTACGTCGAAACTGGTTGATGTCGCTGCTGGTTATTTTATACAAGTACCAGTACAATCAAGCTGCGATGGCAGATCAGGTGCAGAATTTGATACGGCTTGTCATTAACTCACTAGACGCACAGTTTCACAAGTGTCGCCGTATACCAACCACCATTATTATGGATTATTCGACAACTCGTTTAAGAAACCAAAGTCAACCGTCTCTTGGTGCTACCTCAGAGCTAGCGGATGACAAACGCACGATCATCGATGCCAGTCCACCCTACAGCCCCCTTCAGGTGGCCTCGCTCTCGCAGTACGTTTGTGAAGAGGCTTCGAAGGGGCGTACTCCCAGAGGAAAGGTTACCAGCAAGAATCGCAAACTTCTTGACGGCGATGGAGACGATACCGAATCAGAACTTGTCGTCATCCCAGAAAGCGATGTTAGCGACAGCACAATCCAGGAGAGTAGCGTGCAGGTATTTTGCTATGCCAGTAAACATCCGCTAGCGAACGCTCGTTCCGTAACTTTACATTTTTACTCATTACAGGGATCGCTCGAAGACACAGCAAGCAATGATGACGATTCGAATGCATTAAAACCAGACGCGGGGTGCAAAGTCAAGGAAGGATTAGCTAGTCTTAGTCGAACGAACTTAACCATACTATGTGGCGCCCCTAAATTGACAATGGGTGTACATCAGCAGCATCAGCAGGGAAAATCTAAAAAATCATCGCGATCCACCAGCGAGCCTACGGACTCTGTTGGCAGCATTATTGATAAAAGCAAGTGCGATCCGGAAAAGGTCCTCACTAGCGATAAGACCGAAAAGCCAGAAAAAACTGGTAGTAACATTTTCCGAATACCGGCAGCATTTCAAATGGGATCACAAAAATGTTCGGTACAAGAAGGCGTTCGTATGATGGTTACGTCATCGATGCTTGGTCAGCCGAAAGCACAAGCAGTGCTGAATCCGTTTGCCAATGTTCAGAAAGCCATCGTCGTTACGCAAAACACCAGCAGCGGCTGTAGTGTTTCTAATGAACCCAAAGAAGCAGCACCAAAAGGTAACCAACTATGCGATGGTCGAGGTAAGCATTGAGCAATTTTGGAAAAAGTTAGTTAGTTATTTATTTAAAGAACGGCCTGGCCGTATTTAGAATTTTGTGTGCCACGTATGTGCCAGATACAATGACAATCCTGATAATACACAATCGTATTGTTCGATTTTTATGGATTAATATTCGTGATAGCCTATGGCAGTGATCGGCATAGTCCGGCCCGAGAGAAAATGTTTGTAGGTTTTATGAAGAATATAAAAACTAATTATAACGATATCAGATTTTTTTTTGACCTTCGAATCCAAAATCAACACCAACGTAATCGTATCTATCTACATTTTTTTTCGAAACAATCGTATTTCATCCCACATTTTGGTGAAATAGAAACTAGTCAAAGTGTTAATTTGCAGTTGTGCTGTATTATTAATTCAGCCTCGTCTTATTCACATGTTTAAAGATTTGTTTCATAAGTCCCGCGCAGTTTCTGGCTAATTTTTACTGTCTGGCCGCCACAGTAAAAACTGTGCCGACCTCTGGCCTATGTTATCAGTTTCGAGATTTAAAAATCTACCTTTGTCTATTGGATTGTATCATAAGAGCTTCTTCTTCTTCTTTACTGACCCCCGCTCACAATTGAGCACGTCGTAATGACATGACATGGCCTACCTTGCTATACTTAGTCAAGGCTTTAATGACTTTTAATTACTCGTAGCTGAATAGTCAGTCCTGCGTACGGGGGAGGCTCAGACGAGATTCGATCTCGATACTATATAGTGTGTTTGTGCCGCACGCTAAAGTTTCGGCTATCGAGCTCCCACTAGAGCTTAGAGAAAGTAATTTAAGGAATTAAAAAAAAACCCTGGGAGAAAGTGAACATATTAAAAAAAGGTAGATAAAGAATGATAATGAAACAGAAAGGAAAGAGCCCTGGGTACGGAGGAGGCTTGGCTCAGCCGAGATTTAAACCATGGTATATTTGTACCATATTCTAACGCTTTTGGCTGTAGAACTTCCCGACAACAAACAAATATGTAAAGAAATAGAAAATGAATGATATATGGTATAAAAAAAACGAATAATGCAAAACTTTTGTCACAGGATATTATTTACATTGGATTAACTGATTATACAACCATTATTGAAAAGTTAAATAATATCTTAAAGCCAATATCTTTAAGCTAGTTTTTTTTAACAAACATTTTCTTCTTTGCATTTTTCAAAAAGAGCCGACAGTATTCAAGAAACAAGCAACTATAACTGATTGCAAAAGTTTCACTGAACCACCGAACGACGATTCTGCATGTGGTTCGCAAAGATCAAAACCATACTGCGATCCCTCCAGAGTCCATGATCCCACGAATGTTTCAGTCGCTGCAGATCCTTATGAGCGAAAAGATAAGTTGTTTGAACAGCAAGTCGAATCATTGAAAACATCTAGCCATTGCAAGGCTAACATACCAGCTATGGTAACCAAATCCTATATTCAGCAATTACCAATACCAACGCCAGAGCGTCTATTGCCAATCGGCCAGTTTGGTTCGGAAGGAGTTAGTACTCTTGTGGAACGACTACGCGACGGATTAGCCTTAACAGAGGCAACTAGTTCAAACGTCACAACCGATGATGGATCTGATGTAGGTAGCCATTAAATTGTAAAAATCTGCTTTCAACGTATGGTTAATTAACGGAGTTTACTTCTCCGGATATTGAATTTCGCCAGAGCGCTAACAGTTGCTGCCATCTACGAGATGTATCATCTTCGTCGCCAAGGAAGCTAATGAAACAAAGTGCCCTGGAATCTCCGCCGCAAGCATTGGATAATGGCAACAGTTCCGGTGATCTCGGTGGCGTTGTCGTTAGTAATGTTATTGCGCGACATGATGAAGAAAGTGAGCCGATCAACGGTAGCACCAGCCGTGTCGGCAATCAGTCTGCACAAAAGTATACTAAACGGACGAAACTGTTCAGCGACAGCCAGAAGGATACACGAGTGAAATACGCTGGCTCGTGGGCGCCAGAAACTAGGGATGATGCATCGGAATTCGAAGATCCAGAAAGCTCTTCATGTCCCGAGAAGTCGGTATGCATAATCATCGCAGATATTTTAAAAACCCTCGTTTTACTTTTCAAGCAAATCTTCATTTTTAAATTGGTTTTCTTTCATGAAACGTTAAAGGAAACTGAGTTTCTGTGAGTTGCGAGTTTGTTTTTTTACGCTTTCCATTAGAAAGTGTTCTTAAAATAATTTTTTAAACAATTGCTAAGTCTATAACATTGTTTTAGGATACCACTTACAGGTGTTTGAAAAATTGTAAAAGGAAATCGACATTATTGACCGTATTTTTTTAATATAACCTACAGAGCAGTCTTCGAATAGGTGATGAATGCATTTGTGACCGTTGCTCCGAATGTGGGGCTATCAAGGAGGAGTACACTGATGAAGAAATGGGTATCATGTTGATAGCCCTTGGAACGTTCATTCACCGAGAACCGTCTCTCGGGGCGCCGTTCTTACCAGAGATTTTGACCATCGTTTCAAGGTAGTTCGGAATGTTGTACAATATTTGCAACTTATAATTGAAAATAGTGCTGATAACTATTTACTCCGTTCGTGTATTGCAGAATTTCGTTGCATCCTACTTTTCCGTGGCGCTGCGAAAGCCTCACTCATTTGCCAGGCGGGTCACAATCGGTAGCTCATCAATTTATACGGTGTGTCTTGCACCAACTGGCTCCAAATGGTGTTTTTTATCAAGTATTTCTGTCTCAAAAAGATGGTAAGTGAACATGTGTTGTACACGGTTTAGTAATAATGATACATGGCATGATCATCACGATTGGCATACGGTGTAAAAAGAAACCGAATGTGGGTCAAGTTAGCTAATGTTTTGTTTTCACTACGCTGCAGAAACAACCCGCAAGCGGTTTTACCGCAGTGTGTCAAACAGTTTGAATGATTTTTCCGAGCTGAACCCAACCAGCCCCATCCAAATGCTCGCGGAAACTCTGAACGCCAAGAAAACGCTCCCGATCGATCTACTGCCTGTTATCTTTCGAAACCTAGCCGAGTATCTGCAGTGTGTTCCGATAGACTGCATAGCTGGCAGTGTATGGTCACCAGTAATTCAAGCAGTGGACAGTTTACTACGTCGCGTAATACTGATATTGGGAAGCATAAGCGGTTCGGAGCATTTACTTGATATCATGGTGGCCCTGTTGAAGGTGCCGCAACTATCGAAGGTAAGCCGGTACAGCCTTTGGTAACATCTACTGGTCAATCGACGGACTTGCATGTTTTTTTTTTCCACAGAATATATTGGAACCCTTTTCGAAAATAATCAGCTACGCCATACAAAACCTACATTTGACACAAAAAGTGTTAGTCGAAATATGCAGTTTAAGCGGACGAGCCTTTGCGAAGGAACGCGACAAGCTGTACCTAGGACGTCAGATAGTGTTTGACCTCGTGCAGGCATTGAAATTCAAAACCAACGTACCGGATAGCAACTTGCTACTTCTGGTAGGATTCCTGCTGCAAGACGCTGGAGGTATTTTGCCACCGGGCATCATTGGAGACATCTCCTGCGGGGACTCGCTCGTACACATAAACTGCAACATTTCAGAGTGTATGCGGCAGCCCTACCTGAATGATATACTCGAATTTTTGGCCGATTTTCATACACTAAGTAAAATAAAGGTAGGTAAAAAAAGAAACGGCTAGTGCCTTAACTGTATGATTGTTTTGTAATGACTTTAAATACACCCCAATTGCAGAACTTGAAGGCATCTAGTACCACACCTGGATTATGCGAAGATACTATCGGCGGAGTACTGAAAGGAGCGATCGCGCAGTATCTCGCACTAGAAATGTCTCGTGGGAATTCAAAGGATAGTCGAACAGTTTCAAAGTATTTACCTTGGTTGAACAATGCTCCATCATCACTGCAACAAGGGTGAGTGGTTTCAGATAGAAAGAAAAGCGTATTATTCGTAATAATCGATAACCTCTAATTTATTGGTCTCTTTTCTTCTATCAACCAGGCCAAAGGAATTTACCGAATGCGTTGGCCATATGCGATTACTATCCTGGTTGTTAATGGGTTCGCTCATGCACACGGCACTGGTCGTACGTCGTATAGGCACCGGTACGGCGGCACCGCATCAAACTCATTTACGGAACAGTATCCTCATCATACAACCCGTGCCACAAGAAGCCAGCTGTCACATTGCTGATCATGTACAAGTGATTTTTGCTGGGTTTGCCGAACAGTCAAAGACCTCGGTTCTACACATGTCGTCCTTATTTCACGCATTCACTCTGTGCCAATTATGGACGGTTTATCTGGAACAAGTGGCTAGTTTGGCTGCAATTTCATCCGAAGCGTACAACACGACGCTAAGTGTGCTGTTCGAGTTTTGGGCTAAGGTAACACCGTGCATCTTGCAGCTGATATCCCACTCAAAGGTAATTTTTTTGGCTGAACAGCTTTTTATAACATTAGGCGTAATATATTTTTAACATTTTATAATCTCATTGTTTTTTATCATGTTTGTGAGCGCAGCTTTCCGAGAGTGTAAACTTACACTTTTTGGGTTTACTTGAGTCGCTGAAGGAAACCAGATCTACCATTTTGGCCAAATTATTGCCTCTTTGGACGCCCGTATTGTCCTCGAATACACAACTATCAGGAACGCTTCACGTTCGTCTGCAAAACTGCCGTGATGCTGTGCCAAATGTTGAGGAGCAAGATTTTCATGCGTCAGAAGCACTGTTGAAGTGGTTGCAGCGCCTTCAATTTAAAATGGGACAGATAGAGCTGCAATCTTCTACGGCGACACAATTTTACTCCATTTAAAAACAAACGTTGACGTTACATTTTATATCTGTTATAACGTTGCAACATACACGATATAACAATATTTGTTATCTATAGAGAAGCATCAATGATATAGCAGATGCATATCATCAATGATATAACTTTCCCTGCTGAAAGTTTAGCACGAAGAACAACGTTTTAATGTTAAACAGTGAATTTGCAGCAGTTCGGCGTAATGTGTAGGCTGCGTATAATTAGAAAATAATAACAGATAACAACAATAAACACTCAAATACATATGAGGCATGAAACATTGTGAATTATACCTAATAAATTTAGAATCTTTCAAAGTTATTGGAGTAGGGAGGTTTAAGAGAACATTTAGTAAAAAAATGTTGATGTGTGTATTGATACAGTGTTTAAAATAAAAAAAAAACAAAAATTATTCTAACGACCTGATTTTATCTACTCTTATCCGCATTGTTATAACAATTTACAATGTATTTATTTGGCGAAAAGGGTTACCTTAATTGTCACAATTGATATGGGCAAAAATTACTTCGATTAACCTTATTCTCGATTACTCTTCCATAGTTCAATGAGCTTCTTACCCGTACGATCATCTTTATCGTCTCCCGTTTCACTAATTATAATATCATTCTTTATCATCCCATTCAATACATACTATTACACGTTTTCAATCAAGCCTGCATCTTCTTATTATCTATATTACTCTTCATCTTCCCAAATTATTCAACCAACTTCCTTGATGTTGATCATGCGCATTTTCATAGTATAGACTTTTCAAGCTTTTTTTCCTAGTTTATACCTCAGGAAAAATAAATACTTTGATGAAAAAATATACTTTTGCAAATCATAAATGCTCATATTTTGCTACTATAATTAGTAGCCGCAAAACCAGTAGTACTTTTCAGATCATTCTCTGATTACTTTATCAACCATCCTGGACAACGGTTATCCTCTCATGGAGCGTGCGCACACTGCACTGAGCCAGAACATTGAGAAACTTAAGCAAGCCACTTTGAGCAAGGTAAGAGGAGGTGGCTAAATTTGAGTCGAGGATGGGTTGGTCTGATCAAACAAGCGACCCTCTTGTCCTGGTTTACTATGGGACATTGAACAGGTAAGACGCGTTGGTCTGCCGACGAGACAGGTGACAAAGAGAAGGCTTATCTCTTCGTAACACTGCAACGAAAGGAAACCTATATGGAACAATGGCAGGACCTGGTGATACGTGATTGGGTTCCTGGTGAACAGAGTGATTGGGTAGTAACCATATACCAACTCCTAAGCACGACGTAAAGATTGCCATCGAAGACTTTAACACTCAGGTCGGACATTGAGAAGAGTATAAACCAATATGCAAGTTCAACTTCCACTAGCTGACGAACGACGACGGATAGCGCCTTGCCAACTAAGCTTCCCAAAATCGGATGATCATCCGCTGCGCCTACTTTCAGCATAAACCTCCTTTCAGCTAAACTTGATCGCCACGAAATACCTATACCTAGACACAGACCACGTTCTGTTCCACGAACGACTTTTCTCGGACATGATGGATATCAAAACCTTTAGGAGCGCAAACGTTGACTCGTACCACTTCGCATGCTGCAGCGGGAAACCAGTTTATGATTTTCACCCGATCTGCCAAATAGCCTTGATTTCGCGGATTACATCCACATCTCAGGAAGAACGACTAGGACGGTGTGCGAGGCTTACACCCGACTGAAACTGAAGCCTTGAGAATTGGGCTGATGATCAGTACGATAAAACAATACGATTGTACGATTGCTGAGGGCTCTGCTCTTGATAAAGCTAGACTGAGCAGCTGTTTATCGATCGACGACGACGACGACTTCAAGGTGGTAGAGGAGTTCTGCTATCTCGGTACGATTGTTACTGAAGACAACAACGTTAGTCGGGAAATACGGAGGCGCATTTCAGGGGTTCGTGCCTACTACGGACAAAAATCGATAGGGATCCAATGTACCCCCAGGATTGCAAGAAATCTGGTTGCGGGAAGTAAAAACTTAGCTCGTCAGGATATCCAGAAAGCCACCTGGACGTCCCAGTATGAGGCCACTTGCAACCAGATCGTACACGTGCGAAAATCGGAGCGTGTGACGGACTACAAAAAAAATTACCGGCAAATATCAGGTCAACGATACAATTTCATACCAAAATAACCTGCTGTCGAACTAAGGATGGGAATCCCGTCAGCTACCCCCGAGAGGTGCTCTCATGTTAGGTTCAGTACTACGATAAATTTCTAAACGGTCGGCTCAATGAGCAAGTAGAGGATTCACTTGCACATGATCTTGTCCGACATCCTGGACTGGAGACTTGTGCCCCTTGCCACTGATTTCATCGGGCGCTACCAAGCTGGGATTTTTGGAGAAAGCTTTACCACTAACAAAGAAGACTAATCTAAGACAAATCTACCACATGTTCGTTGACGTTAAGGCGGTTTACGATACCATAGATCGGCAGAAAGTCGGTGAAAATGCGCGAGACTTACACCCGATTCAAACGCGAATGGTAAACGAGTAACATGAAGATACGATTGGTAAACGAGTGGTTAATGAATTAAGCATGGAGCTACGGACAATACTTGGTTAAACACATACAATTATGTACAACGATTTGGCCAAGTGTATTATCCAATAAAAAAAACATTGCTATAATTGTCTGAACTCGGGTATATTTCCAGTTTCGCTTGCACTTTGAAGTCCGTATGAGCCTGTGACGTTCGATTGCATTAATTTATTTTACTTGTATCCTCTTTTAGAGTAACGGTACGGTTAAAAACGAGCTGACCAACGGTACTGTCTGGGTCTACGGAGAAAAAACCCACGCGCTCAAACTGGTACTTGTCGTACACCTTGCTGTTGGCCATATATGTATCAACATATCCACAAACTGATCGGATTGTATCCGTGGCGCAATCGCTTAAAAATCCATTAGGAACATCGTTAGTGTCCTCCGGATTTTTGTGCATAAATAATTTTTCATACAAGCGAACCTCAACTACCAACGGTTTGGCCACCCAATGGATGTAAGCTTTGGGTTTTTCTGTTCCTGAACAAGTTTCAACACGACAGATAAGTTCCTCAATAATGTCCTGTTTTTTCACCACGTTCTCGAGTCGTAGCATAAATCCGGTGTATTTTAGGCCAACCGTTTGTCCCGGAGTCAAACGACGGAACGACTTATCCGCATTTTCCAGAAAATCTGAACGTTCGATATAAACGACCTGATCGAACCAGACCTCGTGTGCACCTTTTTCCGGTTGATTAGGATAATCTGGTACTGACAATTTAATTGGACCATCATGAGGATAACCCACCAATTTGATTTTAAGAGGGTCCAAAACTACCATCGTCCGGGGAGCAGTCAAATTCAGCACATCTCTGACAGAAGCTTCGAGGGCGGCGGGATCGATGGTAGTTTGTGCTCCTGTTAAACCCATCTGTGCACAGAAATTATTTATTGCTTCGGCTGGGTAGCCTTTGCGGCGCAAAGCAGACAAAGTGAACAGCCTTGGATCATCCCAATCGCTAACAATATCTGCAAATAATATGTTCAAATTAGTCCAATACAGTTTCATTCGTTTTATCCAGGCACAACGCTAGACGCATCTTACTTTCCGTGATGAGATTATTGATTTTTCGCTTTGATACGACCGTGTAGTTCACGTTGAGTCGGGCATACTCCCACTGGACAGGACAGTAGATACCGAGCGCATTGCACAGCCAGTAGTACGAAGAACGTCTTGATTGGAATTCCTTCGTACACAGTGAGTGTGTTATATCCTCTAAACTGTCACACAAACAGTGCGTGTAATCATACGTCGGATAGATGCACCATTGAGTCCCAGTACGATGGTGAGGAATGAACTTGATCCTATAGGCCACCGGATCCATCTTTCCTTCTTCGAGGGTGATCTTCATTCGCAACGTGGCAGCGCCTTCGTCGATTTTACCATTTTTCATATCTTCAAACAGTTGAAGACTTTCCTCAACCGGACGGTCACGCCATTTGGACGGTTCCGTAGTGAAACCCTTCATTTGTTCCGCCGTTTGATGGCATACATATGCCATATTGTTCTTGATTAGTTGCACAGCAAATTCAAAGAGTTGTTGGAAATAATCCGATGAGTAGGTGATCTTGTAAGGATTATATCCGAGCCAACTGACAATGTCTCGAATGCCCTGAACAAATTTCTCCTCCTCCTTTTCCGGATTAGTGTCGTCGTATCGCAGGAAACAGACTCCGTCATTTGCTGCCGCGTATGCAAAATTTATATTGATAGCTTTCGCGTGACCAATATGCAAGATACCATTTGGCTCTGGTGGGAATCGAGTTCGAACCTTGCCGCCGGTTCGCTTCAGGTGCTCTTTCAATAAGCGTTCAGTATTTGGCGTGACAAAATAACCGTCAGTTTTATAGTTTTCTCCGGGTCGATGGAAGTCGACGTTTCGCATTAGATCTACCATCGTTCGTGGACCCTCGAATCGATCATTAATCGATTGTAACGTAACAGCTGCCTTTGCAGCACCATTCGGATCGGGTAGTGGTTTAACAGCACGTTTTTTAGAGGTTTGCCCTGCATCAGCTTCTGTTTTAGGGCCCAGTAAATCAAATATTTGCACATCAACTTCACTTTTGAGCGCCTTTCCATCGACCCAAGGTAGAGCAGCCCTTATTTCCGTTAGAAGCTTGCCTACGTTGAATCGGTATCGCTGGAGAACAATATCGTCTCGATATTTACCGATTGCGGTTTCTACCGCTCGTTCGATTTCTTCGGGTGTAACAACTACTCCAACTCCACAAGCCGCATCAAAGGCAGCTTCGTCGAAGGTGGGTTTCGTGACATTGGCCAAAACATATTCAAGCGCAGCGTCCACTCGCAAGCTGGTATCGAGTTTAAGCAGCACAATTTTTCGTACTATCAGCTCTAGAAATTGAGCACTCTGAGGCTTGATCTTTGAACAAGCTTGGAACAATAATGATTTTTGAGTCGCGTTTAGCTCGACATCTAACGGAAGATAGGAAAACGCACGATTCACCGTTGCGGTAAGAGTCGTATTTTTAAGAGTTTCCTTTATCTTTTGTTCGCTTAGTCCAAGAGTTTTTAGATGCTCCATTTTCTGCGGTAGGTCTGCAAAACACGCGAAGGCACTTAGCTACGAAATGAATGTGCCACCTATTGTTAAGGGAACAATGAAGACGAAGTAGAAACGTGTATTATTTTTTCTCTGTTTGACAGCTCTAAGCCGGCTGACAGAGCTGACAACTAACGGTGCATCATTTCCTTAGAGCAAAATCGTCTGAATTGCATGCTGAACGATCATAACAGCCACCGTGTACGAACACACGATACAGTGCATAGGCATTCACATCACACGCACACATGTATCTTTCATATGACAGCTGGGCAATCGAAATGCCGTAGTGGTGATCGTTTCGCTCTATACTTAGTTTCTGTTCCTAACGCCTTTCCTCACGCTAAACAATTTCAATACAGATTTTTAATCTGTTTGATGCAACTGCATGAGTCTAAAAAAATAGGGCACAGCACATTTATAGTACATAAATAGTGTACTAAAAGAACCGGACAAAACTCCAGCGATTCAATTCAGTAAATGGATTAATCAATTAATTTTATAAAAGTATAGTTTTTCAAGTTACGGAACATATCTAATGAACATATCTTTGAACCCAGTACTGTTAAATTAGGTTCGACAAAAAATTGGTTCAGGCTTAGTTCTGCTCATTCATTGGGTTTGCCTACCTCCTATTTGTACATAAACTTCTTTGGCTTGATAATAAAGTTTATTTTTTATATCAATTGTATATGGTTAGGAAATGTTGATGTTAAATCAATGTTTATAAAAATTAATTAAACCTACACGCATCATCAATTCTTAACGCAATATAGTTATCTTGGGTTGTTGGTTATTTCACACGATGTTATGTTGAGTTTACGTTAGCTGTCACACGGTCGGGCAGGGTGAAATAACAACAGTGCGAGAACGAAAGCTTTCTTAAGAAACGTGCAAACCGGCAGCTCTATATTTTAGCTTGAATTCAGCATTATGTTTTCATTAGCTCGATGTTTGGGACCTTTGTGTTCACGGATTCAATGGAGCAATAATGCAGTGAGTTTTTACATAAATGACATGTGGTCTTGATTCGTAAAAAAATACAAATAGTATCTCTTCCCAGTTTCGTTTACTTACTTCCGCTGCTATTAAGACAGAAGATGTTACTAACGTTCAAAAAGCAAAAATAAGCAAAGCAATGAAGGCATATTTAGAACGGGCCAGAGAATATGAAAGTTGTATGGAAACAGCCCGGCTAGAATACATGCTGGGAAAAAGGCATCTAGCAAACATGATAGGGGCCGACGTAGAAAACTTTACTGAACAGGATGTGGATCAAGCTATACAATATTTGTTTCCTTCTGGTTTGTATGATCCGGCTGCAAGACCTGCCATGAGGCCACCAGAAGAATTTATACCTACCAAAAAAGGAGCTGAATTCGATGAAACTGGTCGTCCGTTCCATAGTTTTTTCTACACCGGTCGTCCAAATTTTTTCCAACTGCTTTTTGTAAGACATTTTATAATAATGGTATTCATAATTTACATGCATTTGAGATTATATTGATATTTTTACTGTCACTACAGGATATTGTTGAAAACATAAACAAACTGAACGCGTTGGAAGATTCAACAAAGCTTAAGGGAAGGTCTTTGGAATCAGTGGGAAAACAATTGTAAGTTGAGGATCAGCTATGCTCTTCTTTGTTTATGTTAATCATATAATACTTTTTCATTTTCTTCTTAGATACACAACAGGCTCCGAGTGGTTACCAAAGGAATTATTGGAAAAGAAAATTGTGGAAATGATCACCAACATTGAGTATGATAACTTTGTTAATGCTATGAACCGTCTGTTGGTACACCCGCTGTCTGAACGAGCTAAGGAATTTATCTACGAGTACAGGAAACCACTAATATCCAAGCTCGAAAACGATACTATTCCTACACCACAACACGATGCCGACGGGCGACAGTATGTCACAATTTATGGTATGAATTTCGCAATCTATCTTTCTTTATCAAATTCTACTAACTGTCGTATGTTTTTGGCACTTTATGATAAATTGTGAATATATTTTAGAGTGTCTTCGAAAAACAGCTCGTGGAGATGTAACAGTCAAGTTTCCCGGTACTGGCATTATCGAAGTAAATGGACAGGATTTACGTAACGTAGGTAGTACGCAACAACGAGAACAGGTAAGTGATTTGTGACGAGAGATGAAATAGTTATAAATGTGGCATACATTTTCGTTCAATTTCAAAGTAGTAGACCAAATGTTTCAAACATAGGAAAGCTCTTGTTTATGATAAAAACGTTTTCAATTAAATGAATTCAATTTGATTAGGGATTTAAGTGTGAAACAATTGAACTGATTTCGCTAAGAGAACTGTATTACATATTTCGATATGACAAAAAACAATTTAACATTCTTGTGGCTCGCCACATTTCTCATTTCTACTCTTAAGATTAATTGTTTAAACTGATCAGCTGTTAAATGATGGCAATTAAATCTATAGTAGTAGCTTGCGTCATTTAGTGACAATCCTTACTTGTTTGATCGATTGTTCGGAAAATTAATGAATTGAATGGACTAGTTGAAAGTCATTATCATCTTCAACGCAATGCATTGTATGCACAATTGTTGCTATATGTTTATTAAATCACATTTGATTAATTTGCACAGGTTCAAAATATTCACAGAAGATGAATAAATAAGCTTTAGCTATCATGCTTCGAATGTACCAGCTGTTATTTGTTGGTCTTGAAATGTAGCGCAGTATACATTGCCTAGGCAAGAGAGGAACGTTTCAAATATAGTTTGTTGATGCAATTATGCTAACTTACGTATAAATTCGTAAACAGCGCTAGTCATGTGTATGTAAACGATTATATTTTTGCAGGTTTCTATACATAAAAATAGTCTAAATGGTGTCTGGTATATAATAAGTTTTCCTATCAACTACATAAAGATAACACATCACATCTATGTATGTTTTGTTGTGGACAATGTATGAACGGATCTTCATGTTAGCACCTGTGCACAGACCTCTCAGTATGTGTGAATGGTATGCTTGTAAATAGCACCATGGAGAATCTGTAGCACAGTTCCTACTGGACGGGAGGGGAGATATAAACATAATAACATGGGGCAAGAAAAACCATTCGTCAGTTTGGTTTTGGACTTTTGCCCAGCAATTGAAACAATTGACGCAACATTTGCTGGCTCTGTTCTATGCTGGTTCGTAATTCTGCAATCTCTGTTGCAATGTTTCCAATATATTCGGTATGTTCGTCTAATTTGTTGGTTATGCCGTACAATGTTGGTGTTTCGTAAACGTAACCAAACTTTGAGGAATGATCACTACTAGAGGAGGGAATTGTTCCTCCCGTGGCAGATGCATGATTTTTCGGTACAGCTCCGCTAATGCTAGAACGGTTGCACAAATAGTGGGAACGCAATCCATTTGTCATCCCAGAAGAACTCTTCTGTGCTTCATACGTTGCATTACGACGAATAGTGGAAAAGCTTTTTCGTATGTCATAGTGCTTCTTTTGCTTTGCTACCTCGTACGCTGCCATCATAATGTCGCGCGGGAGTCTTGTTTCGCCTGGGTTCAGAGGTTTCACACTTAAAACCACGCGATATGCTTGAGGCGAAACAAGTGCGGTGTAGTACAATAAATTGCGCAACCAGTTTGGAAGCCAGCCATTAAACAATGCCGATTCGATATAGGAGATGAGTTTTGTTTGTCGTACCAGCTTCGATAGACCGGCTGTTTTTTTCAATCCTTGTATATCGTGCACTGCGATACCGATGAGTAGATTCATGAGGATAACCGTTACAAACAAGAGAAACAGGACGAAAGTAATTTGAGCACTGATCTCGAGCAGAAATGGTGGATCTTTACCATCTGGGTCGTTGATGAGCAACTCAAGATCTTGTTCGCCCGTCATCATCACCAACACGGTGATGAAGCCCATGAAAGGATTAGCAAACGAGGAGGACGAGGGGAAGATCACGCAAAAGCTAATCGTAAAGCCGATCAACATGCAAGAATAAGCCATAAACAGTTTTGCAAACTCGACTTGTACTTTCGTGTACATGGCGACGTATGCACCAAACACGGGTAGCTGACCTATCATAAGCATTAGATTGGTCCAACCTAGAAGTACAGCGAAGGCTCCAACATGGTTCTGCCACGTGTATGTTCGTTTTGTGTAGATGTACGAGATGACGAATACGCTAAGTATTATAAACCATTCGATTGCGTTTTCCGTTTGGGTGACATAATGCCGAAGCGATGTGTATCCAGTAATACCGTAAATCTTCCGACAGATCTCAATCGCTGTTATTGCAACGAGTACCATCCATTGCATTTCAATTACGAACGGGTTGTTGCGTAGCATATCACCAAAGATCGATTGCTTTTGGCAAAGTTCTTGCTCTTGGATAGTTTCTTTCATATCTTTGCTACCATTGTAACAGTTGTGTGCTAACGCCGTCAGCACGTACAGTGTCAGAAACAGTACAAAGGTGAAACAAAAAAGCAAACGCGCAATATAATATTTGCGAATTTTGTTCCATTTGATGTACAGGAAGGCCGAGCATAGAGGATGCTGCAAAAATTCCTTCTGCCCATCATCGACGAACGTGTTTAGATAGCTGATCTCGCGAGGATGGCAATGTTGCAGAATACTGCGAAAGTCGAGTTCCAGCTCCACCTCACGACTCGATGAGTCCTGGGAATGTGTTAGCGTGATAGCGGCATCTAGCTTACATTGTATGACCCCAAGCGATGCGGGAGTTTTGCGACTGATAATGTTGAGGGCACTAGTTCCTTTGCGGGATTTCATTGTCACATCTGCCCCGTGGTAAAGCAGCGTTTCTACGCATGGTCCCAGTGCATCCAGTGCTGCGAGATGCAGCGCTGTAAAGCCGTACACATCCCGTTGGTTGACATTGGCGCCCCAGGCAATTAATGTTTCGATCATCTCAACGGCAGTATCAGATTTACTAATCGCTGCATGCAGCGGTGTTCGTTGATCGAAATCTGCCAAATTGGGATCACAACCACCCAGTTTTAGTAGCGCTTCTACGCAGTCCGCACTACCGCTGCGAGCTGCGAGATGCAACGGCGTAAAGCCACGGTGATTGCGTGCCCGTACATCAGCGCCGCGAGTTATCAGTTGTGTAACGCAGTCCAGATTACCTTCGTCAGCTGCTAGATGCAGTGCTGTCATCTGCTTGTCTCCTTGCTGAATACGCACATTCGGATCGGCTGTTGAGCACTCTAGCAAAGCGGCGAGGCATTGTGCATGGCCGAGATCAGCAGCTAGGTGAATGGGATTTGTTCCATTTCGTTCGAGAGCGTTTACATCGGAACCTTGAGCGATGAAGAATCGAAGGCATTCGATTGCATTCGATCGTACAGCGCAGTGCAGCAGGGATTCTTCGCACTGTTGCTTATTAGTCGGCACGTCAATGGAAGCTCCGTTTTTTATCAACAGTTCGGCAGTACTGAGCGAATTTCCGAACGCGGCACAATGCAGTGGAGTGTACCATTTTGGCTGCATATTAACGTCGAGCCCGTGGTGTATTAGAAATGCGCAACACTCGGTACACCCGCTGAATGAAGCAAGATGTAACGCAGTCAATCCGTTGCTATCGCAAAAGCTCATGTCTGCACCGATCCTAACACATTGCTGAAGAAGATGAAATTTTCGCAGAAATGCCGCCCACAGCAAGCATATATTTTTTTCTATTTGCCCTCCAACGGCGGTACTGTGGCTGGTGAAATTGGTCGTAGTGTTCGTATTACCACTGGTGGTGATGCCTGTTGAGCGTTGTTGAGGTGTTGATGGTGAAGTTGTACGGAAAAGCTTCTCCACCGCTACCGCATCCAGTGTCGCGCCATCTGTCTCGAATTTTTCCAGCAGTGCCACCCGTCCACCAGCCAGTCGCATTTGCTCCGTTAGCGATATGCGAATGATGTCATTACACAGTTGGGCACTAGATTCAGAATACGTTTCATCGTAGCTATCGTAAAGATTTGGCGCACCTTCGGCAGGCGGCGATGGTCCTACTTCCATATATTCGTAACTGTCAAGCTGTGTTTTATGTCCGGCATGTTGATCTGGGCCAGATGATACTGACGTCGGCTTGAGGGTAGCGTTAGTAGCGATCGAGTTAATAGTAACAGCCGTGGATGCACTACGGTCGTCTGTAGCGGAGAGATCAATTTCTGTAGTGGAAACACTACTTACATTGTTCTGAACCGCAGTTTTACTGCTACTTTCATTACGAAGGACATGTTCCATCACAGAGGCATCAAATATTGCTGCTTCTGCATCAATTGCTTTCCCCGTTGTATCCTTAGTAGAATTTGCTTTGAATCTAGAAAAATTCGAGAGGAATAGCAAATATTTACCGTATTTCATAAACATGTTTCATACAACATTGTTGTTCATTGTGGTCTTTTCATATGACTAATGCTTCATTACGTTTAATATGGCTGTCTGCTGGCGGTTGTGTTGTACTACTCACCTAGTGCTCAAACGTGGAAAATTAATGGAACCATTTTCAATGCAGCTTACTGCTCGAAATATTCTTGGTGGTCGTAACGGAGACGTCATCGAAGATGGTGTGTTATCACTATCTTTGAAACCGTAGTTGTCCATTTTGTCCCCGACTGTTTCGATGATAGCGGAACGGGGGAAATGTTGCTTTGTTTTCAAGATTTGTGGATAGATTTATTTGATCAGTTAGTTCAATTTGTCGAACGCTATTGTTTCGAGCACCGCCATTGTTGCTATCTGCTTTGAACAGCGATCGTTCGATGATGTCGGCACTACGAATAGAGTACCTGTGGTAGCTCTCGGATGCGCATTCATTCTTTCCGTTCCATTTGTGACTACGTTCAACTGAAGTGTTGAATGCTACCAGTTATTTTATTTTATCTTTTCAATCCCCTGTGCGTCCCTCCGCCGTTGTGTACCGAGCGTCGTTTATAATGGCGAGAATAGTCATCTATTGATCTGCTTTTTTGCCACCGCTGCGGATACGTTCATCTGCCCGCTGCTAGAAAGATGATGATCAGTATTATACCTATGAAAGGCATTAGGAGAAATGAGCTGCAAATACCCTTTTTAGTAAATTAGGATTTGAAAAAAATAGTTCTGGAGTGGATTCAAACTTTTGTACAAAAAAAACAACAAATGAAAAATGCAAAAGAGGATGGAAAACATTAAGAAGAGAAAATAAGTCGATTGAGTTGGTACAAGAAATAGAGAGAGATCATGAGAGAGGAGGGAGACTGAGAGATAGAGAAAAGGACAGCAGAGAAACGAGAAATCTCGAATCAAAACAAGTTTCTATTCAAACCCGAATCTTCATTTTGATTGGTTCGATTGGTCGTTGAAATCATCGCTGAGCATTTTTTGATGGCAGCGCAAAAATACTAGTTAATTTATCTCTAAATAGTGCAATATACAGTATTTTCAATGATACGAGGAATTTTTTACAACTGATTTTAACTATCACTGTACCCGCTCCATTGTGAGCATAATTGAATCATGCTGTTGAATTAAACAGCATATTAAAATTATACCGGAATGGGGAATGACACATACGAAAATGATTTGCAAAGCAGATCAAATGTACAATATAGTTAGGATTAAGCAACTATCGTTACTAGCTCGGTTCCAAGGTGCAACATCTCTGTTGCTAACTGCTGAAACGATCGTTGAAGCATTTAGTTATTTCAATTCGATGGATTTTTTAAATTCCTTACATTATTCACTTCAATTTGAGTTAATTCTATTCAAAAAGAGAAGATGAATAAAACGAGGTTTACATGATCTCCGTCCCAGACACAAGTTAAAAAATTTTGTTTTCTTCGGTCCAAATTTTTCACTTAATCTCTTGCTTTTAATAGTATTTGAGCAAGTCAGGGCAAATGAGGAGCTTCTTCAATTGCTATTTTTCACATCATCACGTATCTCGTAGGGCTTGCCATAAAACGAAGCGATAAAATTTATGTACGATGAAATTCAACAATGGAAACAATCTATTTCGTTTGAGCGGATCTCAAATATTTTATCGCACAAACCATGGCCAACAAAAGGTAGATGAAGTGTAAAACGAAGTCACGATCAATTTTTCTTATCACACATACACACGCACACACACACATACACATGATCTTATCCACAACTACGACAATGGGGTACAACATTAAAATAATGGCATGATTGCTGTGCACTACAATAATAGCGATGAGGGGTTAGCATAATGTCGCCTAAAGAATAGTTCCCATGGAATCTTTAGTGTTCAGTACCTCCGAAGGTAAAAGCTGCCGGCGTATCGTCCAATAATATGCACACTGTAGCTATATGGCAATAACAACTATTTTGCCAAAAACAGGGATCGCGCGTTGATTCAAACGAAAGAAAATAGCCCAACGTCAAAAAACGAATGATGTGCAATGAAACCGCAATGGCACGGTAGAAGATTCGACTAACGCGAGAATCGTGCTACACGATGGTAACTGACAGACTAGCAGCAGATTCAAAATAGTGTGTTGTGAGACGGCTCCCAGCCACGGTTTCGTCGTTAAGCGAGATCCACGAGTTACAAACACAAGAGCAGAAGCCAGTATACATGATGAACTCTATTGTACTTGTCATGTTGCGGACTCGTAGCATTAGGTTTTGTTCATTTCATCTTTTTTTTTCGATGACAATCCACACGCGGGGATCAAGCTTTTGTCGAAAAAAAACCTAAATCCAAACGTATGGGATAGAAATAAATGATTGGGATGAGAAGTTGAAGAACAGAAGACAGCAAGAAAGTTTAAGCGATCTTCGTTGATCGTGGTGGATGTGGTGTATGGTAGAATGCGCTTAATGGAAATATTTGCATGCTTCAACGCACACATAGGATTTAGAATACTCCTTTCAAGCTCATACTCCGCAACAACTGGTTTGTGGTACAAGCACCACGGGATAACATGCGAATAGGTTGCTAAGTTGGTGGTACTGAACAACAGGTATTCTGGGGTTGGCACGATGGTATATATATATATATATATATATATATATATATATATATATATATATATATATATATATATATATATATAAATATATATATATATATATATATATATATATATATATATATATACACATATATATATATATATATATATATATATATATATATATATATATATATATATATATATATATATATTTATATATATATATATATATATATATATATATATATATATATATATGTATATATATATATATATATATATATATATATATATATATATATATATATATATATATATATATATATACTTACTTAATTACTTATCAGGCGCTACAACCGCTTGGCGGTCTTGGCCTGCTCCAGGAGAAACCGGAACCGCTCGCGGTCGAGCGCCGTCGTCTGCCAATCGTTGATATATATATATATATATATATATATATATATATATATATATATATATATATATATATATATATATATATATATATATATATATATATATATATATATATACATATTTATATATGTTTATATATAAATTAAACAATATACTGCTATTGATTAAAATAGGAATAATGGTTGGCACAGAAAGTATACAGTCACAAGGAATAATAAAGTACAGTGCTTCAAAAATAATTTGTACAGAAAATATTGTGCCTCTAAATCCTGGCTCTCTTGATTTCTAAATTAACAGAGTTTAAAACGTTGCTTATATTGGACTAATAAATAGATTGAATACGATTCGAGGTGCCCGGCACCTACTCTTCCGAACACGTTTGGGCAGATTTCAAGGAATGACATGTCAATTAAACTTCTGCCTATTGTTTATTGCATGCAAAACCGGAACAATCAGTCAGCGTTTTGAACGTTTTTATTTTCGGGCATAACACGTGGTGTTTGTATGTAAGACAATTTATCGAGTTTCGTCGCATCCATCATTGACATTACGGAATAGATCATGCAAAGCTTGCAGAATACCGTTATTTTCTCTTCGGCTCTCCAATACAATCAAAATGAACAAATCCAATATTTTGAAATAGCCCTTACATTTTGGGGCGGATGTGTTGGTACTGAATAAATGAAGAAGAAAAAGAAAAAAGAAAAAGGAACGAATTAAAATATGGACATTCAAGAACATGAGCAACGAATAAAGTCAATGTCAAATTAAAAAATCGAATATTTTTTTCGAATCTGGATCCTTTTAAATCTTTACCATCTTTTCACGCAATAGGCTTGCCAAGGCACAAGGAACATTATTTCCTAAATATAACGCATTAAAAAACGCAGAAAAAAGGCGCTAAACATCTTTTACGTTGGTTTTGTAAACAGTTTTGTTACAGTAAAATTCATGAAAAAAATGACTCATGCAATTAACGACACGGGCGCCATTTCTGTGTCGATCAAAGTTTACAGATAATTTCTCATTTTTATTTTTTCTAATTTATATTTAAATTGATAGAGATGCTGACCATATTCCTGTGACTAAGTCATGTAAACTATGAAGGAATTTTGGCGCTTGTTGTTTTTTTAAATATTTTTTCCATAAACAATTTTGCTCCGAGGACAATATTAGTAAGGAGTCGGACGATTTCACTAAGCCAATCTATTTGTTTAAAACGGGATCTAATGAACGGATGGATCTATTTAAATTTCTATTCTGGAAATTCTCGGATAGAGCCACTTTTTACATAGATGCTGCGTCCGTTACTGTATCTTCCTTCAACCAGACTGCTTACATGCGAAACAGTATCAAACTTTTGAACTCATTGCTTTATTTTTACAACAGATCCTTTTCCCGGTGCTGTTTACAAATATGCAAGGAAAAGTAGATATCTTTGCAAACGTTTCTGGTGGCGGAACGTCTTCACAGGCAGGTGCTGTGCGATGGGGTATTGCGATGGCATTACGTAGTTTTGTGGACATGGACCAAATTGCACGTATGCGTATCGGTAAATATTACGCTTAATCACGTTTTATTATTCTACTAACTAAAAAATGGCAATTTTAATCCTTTCAGCTGGTCTGCTAACTCGGGATTATCGTCGCAGGGAACGTAAAAAACCGGGCCAGGCAGGTGCTCGCAGAAAGTACACGTGGAAGAAGCGTTAAAAGAGTTAGATGACGCTGAATAAGTCGGATGATTGTAACATATGCCACGCGGAGCTTTTGCATAGCTCCAGATAGCAGAGTTAGTAAATAAAAAATATATCGAAACATATTGTTCCACGTTACTATATATTATTATGCAAATGCAAAACTAATTTGAAACATTTTGTATAATTGTTAATGTATTTTTCGCTTAATGAACAATGTTAAAATACCTAGGTACCGTTTAACCATTACATCTAGATCCCCATTACATAAATATTAAATACAAATGGATAAAATAGAATCTCATGTAAATTTGCGCTCTATAACTAATGTCAATTTCTTCAAATGTCCTAACTGCACCAATGTATGTAATATTAGCTTTGATGAAATTGTTTTAAAATCGTGGTTGAAATTTGCTAAGGTTTGGTATCAAGGTACGCGTTCGGAGGGTTTGATATGTTTGGCCTTTTGTTGTATCCCTTAATGAGTCCTGTTTGGTCAGTTTTCCCGCCGGACGAACGTTTTTGACGATTGTATTGTTTCGCTGTTGCTGCTGCTCTGATGATTCCACGATGTCGATCACTTTGCCATTGTTGCGATATTTGTAGTACCAGAACTCAAACAGAAGGGTAATGCATGCCATTCCAATGCCAACAAATATTACGATAAATACGCCACCAATGTTCTGTATCGAGATGCCGTCTGATTGATCGTCAGGCTTCTCGCACTTGTTCTGCACGTCATCGTTTTTCCACCATTGTTCCTTTAGTTTTTCCAGTTCACGGCGGTTAAGCAACATCAAAATGCTGTGTAAAAACATTAACAAAACCATGTCAGTCTGCTGAATATCACAGAGCCATCCCATCTTGTATATAGCATAGTACGTACGCGTTGTTGAACTGGTCCTTTAATGGGGAACCTTGCTGCACGGCAATAGCGTATGGTTTGCGAGAAAATTCTTCTCCAACCATTTGAAGGTCGCAATTGGTGAGCACCTGGTAACGAATATCGGTTGCGTCGCCCAAAAACGCAAATCCGGATGCTGATGTCGAGTTACGTATCCGTTGTACTGCCTCTTCTAGGCTGTTTGGTAAACCTGCCTCGAGCATGGCTTGCCACATTTTGGTGTACTTGTCGCTTACGGGATAATCCCACACAGCGAGCTTTGATCGTTCTACTGCCGTCAGGGAGTCATTGAGTGACATTTCCTTCCATATTCTATGTTGGTGTATGTGAAAAATATAAAAAATAAACACATAATTTATCCATTTTCAGGAACGAAATATGTCCAATTTCTGCAACCAGATACTAACTCATAAAACTTAGCCTCAATGTCAGCCATGCGCTGGAAGTATGTCATCGCGGACGATCCATTCAACGGGGCATAGAGAATTTTGTATTGCTTAGACAAATCATCCAAAGATTCCACGGGAGTGTCCAATCGTGATACAGTTAGAAATGCGGCCAAATTGGCTGTATACGAAGCAATAATGATGAAACTGGAAGCAACGGATACAAAATAAAAGTACTTTAAAAAAATGTTCGATTACAGTTGGCCTGTCGAGTACGTAATTGAATTTATGTATCAGAAAATGGTTAATCCAGGCGCTTGTTCCCTACATACAGGACCAAAGCCGTTAGCTAGTGCACCTACCCAAATAACCACCAGGTTGCGGCTACCAAGCGTCCGGACAAATTTTTTGGCGCTTCTCCACCTCCTTGAGGTGTGAGTGAGGTCATACAAAACCATAAACATTCTTTAATGTTGAATTCCCGCTTTTCGTCATCGTTCTTGTACTTTTCACGATTGTTTTGGTAGCTATACGGACTGTACCGGTCGAAGATCCACATGAGAAAGCTGGTAAAGAAATATGCGGCTAGGATGCATAGCCACACGTTGGTTTCGAGTACAGTTAAAAATTTAAACAACGAACTTGGGGTACTAGGCAGCTGCATCATGATGCTAATTCCAACAAGATCGTAGTACGGCACGGTAAAATCGATCACTGTCTCACGCTCGGCCATAACTGACATTGAACCAAGCCCGATATCAGCTTGTTTGTCGATCAGTTTTCGCACGATGCCATTCCATTCTCCGTTTTCGTTCATGTTTCCAAACTTTCCATCCTCGACTTCACGGATTTCGTAGTCAAACTCAACGATCTCGGCAATTTTGTTTAGCAGATCAATGCAATAGCCCTTAAATCCTTTTGGTGCTGTCAGGTCACGCATAATAAATGGTGCTTGCTACAGTTTTCTCACAGAAAAAAGAATCATTGCCTGTTCATGTACACAAATTTCAAAGGATCATTTCATTGCCGGAGTATGCTCACCACGACTGTATATACACGATATACGACGTCTGCTGTAAGATTTTTTATGTCTGCCTCGTTGGCCACGCTGATCGGGGCGTTAAGACTAGCTTCCCAGGTTCCAAGGCTTCGTGTATTGACTGATGCTCCGCTACGAATCGAAACAGCGTTAATGTCCATGTCAAATTTCATGTAACTATTACCATTGAACGGGATCTTGGCTCCTTTAGGTATTTCGAACGGTCCGAAAGTGGTTGGCTCTGTTACTTCGATGAATGCTGTTTTAAGATCGATTGTGTGATTCGGTGTATTAGTGCCGTCGTAGTCCTCGCAAGTAATGTACTTCATGTTCGATGGCCAAGATCCTGATTGTAGAATGTTTCTGCCGAATATAAACATGTGATTTTTATTGCTCTATTTTACCATTTCTAAATAGCATTGTTATAAGTTTTACATTACTTTATGGCAATTAGGGCACGTAATGTTAGATCGAAGTAAAAGAATCCGGTAATTTGTGGTTCCTGCTTCAGGTTGTACGTTGTACGAATGCTGCCCAGCCGATCTTTGCTCGAACTGTCCGAAATCGGTCGGAGAAACATAATTGTTGCATTCTCAACGTTGCACGTAAGATCTTTTTGTTCTTGCGTAATAACATGCCATGCAAAGTTTCGCTCAAAGTAGTCGTTTTTTGCAGATTCTGTACGTAGAAAGTGAAAGGTGAGCGTAGTGAAAGTTCCATACCGATTTGTTTAAATTTAATTCGTGAATAGTATTTAATTGTACTAAAACCTACCCAACACTTGCTTAATTGATGCCAAAGAGCCAAGAACAAAAAAGTTATTAATGTCTAAGTTGCGAAGCTTTTCAATCTGACTAGCTCGATCGCGTTCATCCGCGATGCTGGTGATAACGTGCCGTGTCGGTATGTTTTGCAATAGAGCCTTATATTTATGATCCATCACGAATGTATGGTCATAAAGGATTGCAGCGTTTGTGATGTTCATGTGGATGATGATCGAACGAATCACTTGAGGAATCATGTCAGCAGGTGGCATGACCTGTTAGCGGATGTAAAAGTAAAACTAATTTATTATCAATCTGTTCAAACAACATTTTGAAATTCAACATTTCTGTACGATTGATTATATTAGGTGTAGAATTAGGCATTGAAATTGTACAAAGTAAATACCGACGGATAGTCTACAGCATGGTCTACAGCATTTTTCATGTTAGTTGTGCCCCATAGCGTACTGTGCGTGTAATAAAACTGAAAAAGCACCTGTAGGAGATATCCACGCTTCGTTGGGGTCAAATCTCTCCATTGGCGAAGATCACCTTCCTGTCCAAAAGAAGCAGAAACGGTCGGTATTCCAAGAGCAAGACTGAATGATTTGACCGTTTCGGACGACACGCCAGTGAGCGTTGTATCGAGCAGTAAATGTGGCGGTCGATTGTCGCTCAAAGATTGACTGTACTTTGAACATACTATCAGAAGGAAAAGTATGCAATAACATATTGTAAAGATACACACATTCACCTTCGTTAACGCTATTTTTGCTATGTATGATTCTTACATGATTGTAGAAGATCCTTCGAGTCGGTGCGGTTTCCTTCAACGTATATCATATCTACCGAGAGTCCTAGTTGAGGATTTTTTTTTACATAGTTTAGTGCGACTTCTACTGCCACGTTAGCCAAATTGTTGTCCACTTCGTTGACCAAAACTGAAGAATGCAAAATAAAAACACAATTCATCATAAGTATTTCACCTAGATCCGATTCAATTTGCTAGCAAAATCTGATTTTTTTTAATGATTAAGGTCACAATGAATACACTCCCAAACCAGCATGGAACAGCATGCTTACGAATATTTATATTTTGAGTCGTTTGGCCTACGATCGGCACTATCGCGAGGCTTATAAGCTGCACCAAAATTACGAATAGACATTTTTTGCGTGCTTTAAAAACCATGCTGCGTGTGCCCGGAAATAAGTATGCACCGATATCTAGCTGCACTTCATGTGAAATGATGAGGCAGAAAAACACACACCACACTGTCACTGAATGACCTTTTTTAAGCCATTCCACTAGAAACAGATCTGTTGTCGTTGAGCGTTACCGAGGAGATCCTAGCATTACAATTCATGTAATGCAATGATTATTTAATTCGTACATAATGGGCATGCGCGAATATATCGATTTGAAGAAGATCGTTGTCACAAGTAATTACTCATATATAATTATGCATTACACCTAATCAAACAGGTTATTTCTGAGGGATGTGTCGTTTTTCATACAACATTTCTTTGTTTTATGAAATGATCCCAACTATCTAACATACACTACCATAAACTAACTGATTCTTTCGAGACTGCAAATGAATGTTATTCTAGAAAACTTACGCTTAATTAATTGTAATAAAAATATTTTTTCAGAATTTATTTTTATTGAATCATATTCAACGATTGAAACGACTTGCAGCAATGTACATGTGTAACAGTTACAATTCGATCTATTTGCGCCAGTATTGCGCTAGTTTGTGAATCTGTTCAACCAAAGCGGGCATTACAGCCGTAATTGAGATATCTAATAGGTTTTGCAAATGTTGTACTGCTTCCTCGTCGGATAAATCCAGGCGAAGATTATCTTCAACCTTCTTCACTGATTTATCTGGTTCTAATGCAATATCAGGAACAGAGGCGTCTACCATCAGTCCGAACAGATTCAGCATTACGTTTGCGTGACGACGCAAATGCAAGAATGCAGTGTAACACAGTTTTCGGAATGTGTTGTAGTATTCCGAATTGATTCCTCCCATGGCTTCCACCATTTCCTTGCTAAGTTTCATCGGTGGTGGCATTGGTTTGGGATCGCGTCCTAAAATATAGCCAAAATCAATGTGGAAAAGCTTTCCGTTCGAAGTTAATAGCAGATTATCCAAATGCCGATCTCCAATACCTGCGAAAGACATATACCATAGCTGTGAACAAACATTCAAACACTACAAATGGGATTGTATTTATTGTATATGCATAATTTGGAACACATACCGAGTAAGTACGTTATCACACAGTATCCGGCACAACTTTTGATGTATGTGTCCATTATCTCAGGGACGATACCGAACGGACCCGTTTCAAAGGGATTGAACTTGCGGAAGTAATTGTGTATGCTGCCCTCCGTATTAAGCACTTCAGCCACCGTTACTGAATCTATATATTGCATGAAACCGTGCTTTGAACTAGTGGCCAACACGCGATACGGTGTTAATTTTAAATCCAGATTTTCCTTTTGAAGCAGCTTATCCATTAGAGTGATCATTTGCAAAATTAGTTGATCTTGCCGGAGATCATCACCATGTTTGAAGATTGCAACATAGTCTACACCGGAAGTGGTGCGAAAGGTAAGCCTAGAAAAAAGGTACATTCATTACAACGTAGCACAGTATAAATTTCACATTTAACTCAAGGTGTACAGTTGAACTATTTGCGTTTTGGTCACAGCTTAACAGGTTGGTTTTGTACAGTAATAATTTTGTATCATAATGTGTTGATAAGTAGAAAAAGTAAAATTTGAAAAGCCTGTACATTGCATAGTTCTGTCTAAAATCCGCTTTCATGTATGGCACGTTAAAAAGAAACGAGCAGTTGCATTAAATATTAAATGTTGCTCAATAGACATTAAAATTCTACTTACTTTGAAGGCATCAGTGCACTCTTGAATAGCGAGACCTTTTCAGCTACAATGCCGTTTATTTGAACACTAGGATCCAACGGAAACACTATCGGTCCAAAATGATTGAAGTTAAATTTCGTGGAATTAGACGAACTGGATTCGGATAAAAATTGCTGGAACTTTTCAGTCTTCCGTTTTCTATTTCCAGACTCTTTTGCTACTATTTTTACCAATGTCACCAATCTGTCTACAAAGTGCTGTTGCTCCTTTAGCTGCGCGTGTGTCGATTTCATCTCTGCAGCGCCTTTAACGTGAGAAGCCAAAAGGAAAGAGAACAATTTTTAACTTGAACACTCAACTTTATGAAATAGCACACCTTACCTTTGTACAAACTATTCAAAAACATACGAAGTACGTTCGAATACATTTCGCCTTGTTTTGAATCTCTTTTACTGTTTTTCTCGTCCTCACATTCGATTGTCAAATACCAGTACAAGTAATTGGCAAGAGTGGGGTTTTTGCACGCTCGTTGAATGAGAAAATTAGCTAAATTATTAACATTATTGGCATGGTGGTATCTATTATTCATTTCATCAACCGTACTTCCAGCGTTTCCTGTAGAATGTACAGATAAGGATTATAGAAAATATAGAATATAAGGTAGAGTGAGTGAAATTCTTGATACCTCCAGAATCCGTTTGTGTTTCGTCATAATGGGCATCAGCCGATTCTTCGAAGGACTGAAAGATTTCTCTCCCTTCTGTAGGAAGACGAGCAGAAAGCATCTGTTGAAAAAGACATTTTGCTTTTATTGTTTTCATGTTGCATTATAACGCTAACTACACTAAATTTACATACTACATTTGACTGGTCGAATTGTTCATACTTCAGGGCTTGCACAAGTTGTAACAGGTAGAGCAAAAGATATTCATCAGATGCTTCGTTCAGACGAGTGATGGCGTACCTGAAAGATATATTGTTTATTTCGGCAACATATACATATATTGAAATAAAATTATTGTTTCAGGAATTACCATCTAACAACGGGGTGACGGAATGTCGAGTTTAGCAGCTCAAGTGCATCTTCAACGTCCATTGGGGACCAATTTTCTAATAGTGCTAGCGCTTGTCGAACTTCTGTCGCTGTTTCCCAATTGACACACTTTAAAAACTTAGTCAATGCCTTCTTATGGCTGCTGAGATAGAAACGATACTTCCATATGATGTCTTGTTCCTCGCTACTCAGAGGGTATGTAGGCGAGTATCGATAGACAATGGAGTTTAACGTGTCTCGAACGCTGCCGAAATAAACAAAGATGAACAAATGATACACATTATAGACAACTATTATAACCGGACGTTAATATAGCGAGAAAAACAAGATGCGTACATAGCGTTTGGCTTAACGTCTCTATCTGACGTGCCTGAACGGGCCGATCGGGAAAGCCTATGATGCTTTCGCTCTACCAAATTTTCCTGGTGATACAAGAAAATGGTCGTTGATAAGCTCTGTTATTAAATGTGCATGCATCAATATCATATTGTTACCTGATAAATTTCATAATCCGGAACAACTACAACCTTTGGCTTTGGGATAAATGTTAGCACAGAATTGGCATTTTTCTCTAGATGTATTACGGAGTACTGTTCCTCGAATATAATACATTGCTTAATCACATGGAAACTCGTTTTGCAAATTTAAGCAAACACACTTACAAGATTTTCATCTAAGTAGACTTGCGGAAACTCCACCATAAGATACAAAAACTTTGAATTTCGCTTTTCCATTTCATTTATCACTTCCAGCTCCCGAAAGGTAAGCCGATCTAACCAATCGATCTACAAGAGATTAGTGTAGCATTTGTTAGATTATAGTTGTCTATCGCAGCAAAAATGATTGATTTCGAAACTTTACCTTTTCCATCTGTCCGTTTCTATGCTGCTTTGCTAGCTTTGAAAGTCGCTGCATCTGGCTGACACCTGCACTCGAACACTTTCCGGGAGTTGAGGAGTCATTTGCTCCATCAGGCTCCATATGTGGCCATACTTTTAAATCATACAATCCCTATACAAGAGAATTATATACATACCATATAGCAATCATATTTATAATTTTATAATCTTCGTAACAGTCAAGCGTCACCTGGCGGAAAAGTCCGTTGGTACTGAAGAACGATATGGATGTTCCGCCTACTACCGTCGATTGTTCTCTTCCTCCAGCGCAATCATAGATGGTTAGCCCAAGCATTGCAGTTCGAGAAATGTCGGTAAATCGGAGCGGCAATGTGACCCATTCATTCCAACTGTATAGATATATTGTTCGATTGCACGAATTCCAACAGACATTAAAAACACGTTGGCATTAAATGCAAAGAAAGTTTGACCATCCGCTTCCGTACATACCTCCAACGAGTGGTAAAGTGCTTGTGTGATGTACATACTGCCAACCCCAACGGCTCTCTGTTGTCGAATATTTGCAACTTTACCTTCAACGGAGGAGTTTTTTCTGTGTACATACCGGAAAATTTTAGTAGTGGGTTCTCAATTAGTTTCTCATACGAATACCCAACATTTTCTCCTTCGAGTGTCCCTCTGAAAACGTGATGTAAAAACCAAATCAATACACTGAATGGCAAAAGACAATGGATGTTCTTACATTTTGATTGAAATTCTTTGATGTAAAGACGAGCTGGCTATGTACCGAAGTGTGTTTTCCATATTAATTCTCTTCAAATCGCCTCCTGAACAACTAGAAATACTGTTGTTTATCTCGAATTCTTCTTCTTCTTCTTCTTCTTTACTAGGTTTTTACCACGGTAAGATACAAGATTCCAGCTTCCTGGGCCCTCCTGTATTAATCCGTGGTTGAGAGGGCTATTCCTCCCTCCTAGTTATACTATGGACCGGCAGCTATAGGCCATACGTCCTTCTTTTACGATCTTTGTTTTCACTTATGTTTTAATGTGCAGGAGTGGAATTTATTTGAGGCTGCTGTCAGTTAACTTTGTTATTTCCTAAGCACGTTTATGCTTTGGTGTTGCTTTCTTTGGAACTGTGCTTTGGTTCTTGCTTTTAGCTGCTGTTGTTACTAACGTTGGTGATTTAAAATTTGATTTTGTTGTCTCTTATAAAATTTGTTAAAGATTTCAGCTTTTTGCTATCCCTCTTTTTCCAAGCGGATTCAAAGGATTTTTCATTTATACAGGTGTTAATTCTCCTTTCCAATCTCAGTTTTTTGCAGTAGAACACTTTGTGTCTTGCAGTATCCGGGACATTGCAGGCATCACAGGTTCCGGAATCAGATAATTTCATTTTATGCAGCCAGTAGTTGCTGAGATCGTGCCCGGAGATTAATCGGTTTAATATTTTCTTGTCTTTAGCATCTATGTTTAAGTTTGTGTGCCACATTTTTTTCATTAGGTGCGGTTGAAGTTTTTGGAACTTTTTGCCTTTGGTGAGACACAGGTCTGTATACCATTTATCCGCCTCTGCATACGCTATGGTTTTAAACTCACAGATAGCATCAGCTAAGCGTATTTTATTGTTAATGCTAGTATCACAGAAAGTACCTTTTTTTGCGAGTTCATCTGCCGACTCATTCCCTTCTACACCTACATGGCTCGGGATCCATTGGATTCGGGCATAAGTTCTATCACAGCTGTTTAGGATAGCACCAATGAGTTCATCAACTACTAGTTCCTTTGTTGCTTTTTTTAAGACTATGCACGCTGATTTGCTGTCCGTGAATACAGTGGGATGCTTCAGTCCTTCTTTATCTGCTATTTCTAGCGCCTCTTTTATCGCATATAGTTCCGTGGTGCATATAGATACTGGTATTTTTAATTTGTATGCTATGTTGTGGGTTATCTTGTTGTTACTTCTTATGTGTATGCCAATTCCACATCCATTTGAGTTCTTGCTCCCATCAGTATAGATATTTGTTACTGATGAGTAACTTTCTATTGCCTGTAATGTTAGTTGTTTTAATTGTGATAGGCTGAGGTCTTCCTTTTTTCTGGCTATACCCGGAATGTAAGTATTGATGTTAGGGTGCAGATTAGAATTTACTTGTTCATTGAAGTCCACTGTGGCGATCGGCTGGAATAGCTCTATATGTTCTCTGAAGATTTTCTCCTGAGCGGTTAGGGTGCCTGTTTGTCTTTGGTTTTGTAATTTCATAAGACAGGCTTTGTTGGGCTTGGAATGGGCTATGGATTTTGCGAGTTGTTTTGCAGTAAGAAATCTGCACCTGATGTGGAATGGGGTTTCAGCCGCTATAGCATACAGGGTGTTGATGGGAGTGCTTCTCGTGCATCCCGTGACCCTTCTTACAGACTGGTTTAGAGTTGTGTGTAGAGCATTAAGTCGTGTTTTGTTTGCGTTCAGACAGAGTCCGCTACCATATTCCAGGCTGCCTCTTACAATAGCTCTGTGGGCTAGGATAGCCTTTTCAGGGTTGATGTGGTTTCTAACACTGCATAAGGTCTTCATGATATTTAGTCTACCTACTGCTTTGGTCTGTAGGTTTTCCGCATGCTTATTGAATTTTAGTCTGCAATCTATCGTTATGCCCAAGAATTTGTGTGCTCTAACTTGCTCTATGGTCTTGTTGCCAATGGAAATGTTTAGTGTGCCGTTTCTTTTGTGGAGGCACATAACTTTTGATTTATCTGTGTTTATGGTCAGGTTCAGTGACTTCAGTGTACTCTCTAGCCAATCAACTGAATTCTGGAGCTCACGTTCGATATCCTCAATTTTTTTTCCCGCCTCTATGATTGCGAAGTCATCCGCGTATTGGAGAATTTTTGTTTTGTTATTATTTATGGCATGACAGCCTGCGGTATATAGATTGAACAGCGTCGGGGATAATACATCTCCTTGGGGAAGGCCATCAGACACTCTTCTTCTTATTACAGAATTGTCGGAACTCAACTCTAGGGATCTATTTGTTAGGAAGCTGCCAATCCATCTGATATCCTCAGGTGATATCATGTATTGGCGCAGAATTTCTATTAGTTGTTTGGTACCTACACTGTTATATGCATTTTTTATGTCAATAAAAACTATAGCAGTGTGTAGAGAGTTCCGTCTGTTTGTGGAAGCGGTGGTTGTAATAAGCTCTATTATGGTCTGGGTTGAGCGGTTCTTGCGAAAGCCAAAACTGGTATCCGGAATGAAATTGAATTTTTGTATCTGATAGTTGATGTTGTGTAGAATTGCCGTATTAGTAATTTTTGTTATTGTGGGTAGCAGAGCAATTGGTCTATAGTTTTCTGCTTGTGTTGGGTCCTTGCCTATTTTTTGGATAGCAACAACTTTGATTCTTTTTAGCTTACCAGGGACTTTACCCATCCTGTACATTTCATTAATTTCATTTATAATAGCCTGTGTGTGCTCATGGTCTAAGAGGCTTAGTGCCTTATAGGAGATGTTGTCTGCGCCTGGTGCTGTATTTTTTTTTGTACTTAGGATGCTGTGCCATTTCTCAGCATTTAGGATTTCCTTATCCGATATAAAGATATCCTTAACTATATGATTACGTTTCTGAGGCGAAGGAAAGTTTGTTTTCAGGAATAGTTTTGCTGTTTGATTATTGTTGTGCACGATGTTATTCTGTGGGACAGAGTAGTTTTTACCATGGCATTTTCTTATGATATTCCATAGTTGAGCTGTAGATGCGTCTGCGTCGATAGTTTCTAGCCAAGCTTCAAACCTTTTTCTTTTTTCTATTTTTTTAATGTATCTGAATTTCGCTAGGTCTTTTAGAAATTCCATGTGGGTGTTAAGTGTGCGGTTTCTGTTGAAGCTGGTCCTGGATTTGTTTTTTTTTTCCCAAGCTTGTTGAAGTTCCACAGTCCACCAGCTTTTGGGGATGTGGGTTGTGACGTGACTATTTTTGCGGTAGATGCTTTGGATTTCTTTTGTAATTGCATCAATGTTTTTGTCGCAGTTTAACGAGGCTAGCTGTTTTTCGGCGCGTATTTTGTTAACTACTACTCTTGAGTTTGCGGTGGATTGCGAATTGATGCTTGTCATTATGACTTTGTGCCCACTATTTCCAATGTGGAGGTCTGTAACTTCTCTAATTGTGTCTAACACTTTGCTACTGGGTATTATGGTTAGGTCTATGGCAGTATTTTTTTTGTTTGTGTCTGCGTTTATGTATGTTATTTCTTTGTTATTTAGAATGATCATGTTCGAGTTGTTGATCAGTTTTAGCAAGGTGTTGCCCCGTGCATCTGCAAAGTGATTTCCCCATGCCTCGTGGTGGGCGTTGAAGTCCCCCGCAATGATCGTGGATTTCTGATGGTTTGTGAGTCTTAATATTTTTTTTACCATATTTTCAAATCTTTTGGTAGGAGTAGTGGGTTTTACGTATAGCGATATAATGTTTACACTTGGCTTGGCAACTTTGATGCCGGTGACTTGTATGTGTTTATTGTTTAGTGCGATATTAAGATGTTCGTATCGGTACTTTTTTTTAATGAAGATGGAACTACCTCCATATCCATCTTCTCTGCATTGTGAAATACTGTTGTAGTTTTTCAATGCTGGGTGTGGAGTGGTGGTAGGTTTTATCCAGGTTTCCTGGAGGCATATTGCATCCACGTCTGTCTGCACAGTTATTCTTTTTAGCTCATCAATATTGTTGTTCAAGCCTTGAATATTGTTTTGGAGAATTTTAAATTTGTTAGTGCTCACTTTATCGCTATTCGATTGC
Source organism: Anopheles nili (assembly GCF_943737925.1). Taxonomy (NCBI): domain Eukaryota; kingdom Metazoa; phylum Arthropoda; class Insecta; order Diptera; family Culicidae; genus Anopheles; species Anopheles nili. The sequence continues at coordinate 37,342,652 of NC_071292.1, forward strand.
GTGTTGTTATTTTGCTTGTATGTTTTTTTGTTACTGTAATACATGGTAAGTTAGTGTATGCGTGTGGTTTCTCAGGGTGATGCATGATCGATCGTAGGCGATATCAGATGATCGTCGTACGGGATCACTTCTTCGTTATTGAATGACGGGATTTCTAATTCTGATAAAACTGGTCCTTCTATTTGTTTTGTGTTTAGGTTATTTGTTTTTTGGTTCGGCGTTTCTTTGTTTGTTATGGTCTTTTCAATGAGTTGTTCAGTATTTATATTTTTTACGTTTATGATTTTCTCTTGCGGGGCTTTTGGTTTTTTTTCTGTGTTGTTCAATGGGTTTTGTTGTATTTGTGATGTTTTGTTTTGTAAGGTTTCAGCGAACGATTTCTTTATATAGCTTCTAGGGACCATGGGGGCCTGAGCTCTTCTTTTTTCCCGAGCCTCTCTTAAGGTGATTCTTTCGGTGGTTTGGATTTTTTTAATTTCCACCTCATCTAGGTAGACGGGGCAGTTTCTGTCAAGGGTACTGTGAGCTTCCCCACATTCAAGACACTTTGGTTCCGCTTGGCAATTTTCGTGGTAGGGGCTTGAGCAATTTGCACATTTTTTATGACTCTTGCAGAATTTTTTGGTGTGTCCCAATCTGAGACAGTTCATACATCTTATGGGTTTCGGAACATACACTTCAACTTTTAGGTCGTAGTAGTAGCCAAAATTTACGCTTCGAGGGGTATTAATGGTATCGAATGTAAGGATGGCTGTACGAGTATTTACCCAATTTCCATCCTTGTCTTTCCTCTTCATGATATCCACATCTTTTACTTTTTGATCTGCTAGACCTGTTATTATATCTTCTTTAGTGGTGAAGGGGATGGCATCACACCGGATCACACCTTTCGACGTGTTAAGCGTTTCGTGCTTGTATACTTTGGTATCAATCCTGTTTGTAGTCTTCAAATCGATTTTGGTTAGTCTATCGGCTTGCTTTTTGTTACGTACTAGTACAAGCAATTTCCCGTCTTTAAGTAGGGTAACTTTTTTTGGTTGCTCGTTTATAGCGACCTCGATAGCCTTTTGGACTACAAAAGGGTTAGCTGTCCTTAGTGGCCTTTCGGGAGTAGTTCCTTCAACTACCATAAATATTTCTTCCTCTGCGAAAAATTCGCTAAGTGGAATTCTCTCTCCTCTTAACCTCCTTTTTTTTTGCTTACTAGTAGGGCTCTGGCTTAAAGGCTCGTAGTACGAGCCAAAAGCCGACCCACCTCCGGGGTCCTCGACCCCCATCTTACTTTTGGTGCGTTCTTGTCTTGGTTCGGTTGTCTTTGTCAACGGTTTTTGTAACACGTGGATTAGTCAGGTCACTGCCTTTGGCTGAGGTGTGTTAGTGCACTGAGGGGTTTGTCGTGTCAGGTGTCTGTACTCTTCGAGTGATACACTGTGACTGGTTTATCTCGAATCAGTCGCAAAACTTGTAAATTGACAGTTGGTTTGATTACACACAGTCGAGCATACATGCATGATATACTTTCGTTTATAACAGTAGAGCAACAGTTTCCCAGCGACTTAGCTACAAAACCAATACACCCAGCTGAAATATATAAATCATACAATCGTTGCTTCTCGAAGTGGACGGTTGTATCCGGTGTATTTCACTGTAAGGCATATGACTCTAGATAGCCTATAAAGAAGTGGTCCACCTTTGAATATATCAGAAGTGACTCTTTGGAGAATTCAAATATAGAAGGCTACATCCCATTTCGCAAAGAAGAAGAAGAAGAAGAAGAAATATATAAATATACATAATATATAAGACATAACTACTAATCCCTAATATCTGACCCAATCTATTGATATTATATCTGCCACACATACGGCACCAAAGATCCAAAAAGTCTCCATTGAGGCTTATAAGGGTTTCAGTTGGTGAGTCGACTACCAGCGCCCTTGGGCACATTATCAAACTTATGATTCAAGACGAATTACTAAAAAAAGAAGTATTATTGAATCTCTAATGGTGCTCTTTATCATGAGATTTAAGAGAAGATAATTAAGCTTAACCTTTTTTTAAGCACAGACTCTTGATCACAACGCTTTCGTATATTCATTTGAAATCTAAAAAGAGATGAAAGGACTGGGGCTGTTGGTTCGTCATCTTCGCCAAGATCTTTCCGATATTTCTCCTTTCTTGTATTTGAGATAAATAATGGTAACATTTAGGACACGCGATGTTTTCATAACACGATTTTTGTAGAAATTTCCTTGGTAGACATATGCACGGTGATCAGGTAAATGTTGAAGAATGTGCAAGGTTAAGGCACATGCACAGCCTGTATAACTTAAGCACTGATCATATCGGCCTGGCTACGACGAATATATTGGCTACGATGAATCTCATTCCGTGGTCGTTTGAGATGATATAAGAAGCGTAGCTAATTCAACCATACATGAACCAGCAATATTCCGATATTGCTGTAAGGTTTGCTTTATTGTTTCTACATTATGGCTTAATGAGTGCTTGGAAAAAAAGAGCTCTGTTAGTTGAAAAACAATGTGAAAACACCAATGCTGCATGCAAGTAAAAAAGAACAAATGTATCCAATTTTTGGTTATTCATTTTTGTGTGTGATTCTTTGAATATAATTATTAAAAACCCACTTAAATGACCCGTCGGAAAAAAAATATAATTTTAGCTGGTTGAGTCACATTTAGGAGTACATTTTTGGTACAAGTGTACTAATGCACTCGTTCTATTAACTAGGTTTGTGTCGCAGGAGAGTAACCCCTTAAGTTATGCTATCGAAAGTTGATTAAATCTGGAGTTTTACAAGTTGTTATATTCTCAAGCTCGCTCTAGGATGATCAAGGAGTCTTCTCAAAAGCTGTCATATTCGTATATAAGCAGTTCGCTGCAACAACTATTACATTCTATATTTTCGACAATGGAGCTAGGGTAAATATGTGACATAATGACTGACTGGTACTGAATGTATTTATCATAGTATTGTTAAGCCCCCAAGTCATCAATTGTGTGAATACCTCTACCACTTCTCTTAACATTTTTTCTCGTGATGTCAATAATATAATTTTCAATTTTAAGTCCTGCAAAGTTATGTTTCCACATTACAACTACCGTGAAGATTGGCAGTTCGAAAAGGAACGGTCTAGACAGCGTATCTCATTACTACCGCGGAATAGCGATGGACAAACAGAGGTCAAGCGGTTAGTTGTTGGTTTGATGAGAACAAATCCAAATCCTATGGATGCACAAGGGATTAGTTATCGAGTTATCATACGCAATTGTACTTCCCCAGAATCAACTTAAAGTATAAAACTATACAGAAATTTTAAGAACAAAATATTGAAAACATTAGTAAAAACACCTTATTGCATTTTATTTGCTTTTTTTGCGCAACGCCTTAAAAGTGTTACCAAATTTATTTGCGAATTTTATAATATTTTCTAACAAGCAGATATATACAAATTTCATTTTTTTTTTGAAAAGTTGCTTTTTGGACTTATCTTTATTATTTGGCCTTATCATTTTATATCGACATTAATTGTAATACGCTTGTGTCTGCTCATGTAGCTGCCCATTAGAACATTTTAGAAAAAAAATATCACGCGCTAGCATAAACACTAACTACTTTCTCGTTTTGTAGTGCAATGTGAAAGCAATGGCGATTGCATGGTGCGTATAAGTTTGGTTCAAAGCAATAATTACACCATTCTAAATCGGCTTTCCACGTTGGAGCATCTTTTTCTGTATAGAAGACGCAGTGCTCGATTAAATACAGATTAAATAAAATATATATTACATTGTAAAAATCCAGTGTATAATGAGAATTTAAGTAGTTTTACACTTCACTAAGTTAAAAATTTATACTGTTGAATTTAATACTCTGTAGCATTCCGTAACTGTGAAATATGGTTTAAAATTATTATACTTACCTAAACAAGAATAATTTACAAATGGCTAATGCTCGGTTGTGTATGATCACTCAGTACAGGTATGAAATTACAAAATAAAACCAACAGTATTAGTTTTCGAAAACAAATTACCAAAAGTATTTTAAAATTCACTTCCTTTGAGGCAAGACTTTAGTAATTCAATAATTCATCGCAAGCAGACATTACTTTAGCTAATAATGTCAGCTAGCATGTGGAGTTCAGTTAAATAACATGTTCGTGGGATGTTTTCTTGATTTCCGAGATTTTTCGACGTACGGTGTACGCAACGATTGAGGCGTGATCTAGTTTGCCGGGCAGCAATGAAAAAGTTGTACCGTCGACCATGCGCTTTCTCATTACTTTGTGTTGGTGCGCACTATGTGGAACCTCTTTACGAGCTCCATCTGGATCGGTGACAACTTTGAAGTAAAGTTCACGTTGCTCTAGAAGCTTACGTTTGGCAGACGTAATGCAAGATACAAAATCAATCAACAGTTGGCATAACTGTTTAGCGTTCGTGCAGGGTCGGAGCGATCCATTGATGCCGTAAACCAACAGATCAGCTATTCGTAAAAGCGTTAGCACGTGTCTCTGCTGGGCCGTCACTTGAGGGAGAGCCATTGGTGACGATGATTTCGTAACGGCGTTATTTGATCGTTTTATTGCTACGGGTGGCTCAATAAAAGTTTTTGAACGTGTAACGTATTTTGAACTGTAACTCTTATCCTGAGTTTCCGTACTTTTTTCTGTTTTGGGCGGTTTTCTCACTGGAATTGCATTCAAACCCCCCGAATTATCACCATTAACAACGCCTCGATGTTGCTCTACTGATGCGGTGGTTGGTGGTAATGTTAGCATAGGGGCGCTCTTATTTTGCCTCTTCGGAGCCAAACCAGCCCTTGATTTTCTCTCATGATGCTGGTGGTTTGTTAGATGTTTGCTGGGTCCAACGCTGTTGCCACTACCAGCTGCAGCAGCAGTGGTCGTCTTGTGTCCTGCTGCTTCTGCAAATTTACCTACCACTGGATCGAAGTTATCGCTTATCCCATCCGAAGTCAGAAACACAATATCACCTTCATCGACATACGACATAGACAGTGTAAGATTGCTCATTTCCGGTTTGTCACCGTACACGGGGCCTAGCGCTCCAAGGGCATCACGCATATCGCGCATAAGACTAACATCATGTGAACCTAGCGATTATGACACGGAAGTTAAATTATCAAATACGATTACAATTATTTAGTTTCAACCAATTTTCGGTACCAAATTTACCTTTTGTTATCTCACGGACAATGTTGTTTTTAGAAAATATATATCCAAGGGAATCTCCCACATTACAGCAACACACTATGCTTTGCTTTGATTCCTGGACGGGTAAAACGATGGCTACGGTTAACGTGCTTAAAGCACCTCCGATTTGAATAATATAATTGTGAGCCTCCCAGAAGCTGCGAATTAAACTTGGAAATATTTCTCTGGTAGATGTTACTGCAAATAAAATGGCAGAGCAAAAGCAAAATGACACCATTTACGTTAAAGTGGCCAATAAGGTTTAGTTTTTATACGGTATGTGACACCAAACGCAATACATGTAATACATTTTACAACATGATTTTTTAAATAGCTTTCTTATAGGAAACTATAGAGCACATGGTAGATCGGCAAAGTAATTCGCTATTGTTACATTTTAACTTTGAATTGAAACATATATACATAGAATTTACAGACATTTTACCACAAAGTACCCGTTAAAAAACACCACAAACACAATGATAGCATACATGGTTCGAGATCATATAATAAAAAGTGAGTCTGATACATGATTTAGAACGAAACTGTTTAACTTATATTATTGACGTCATTAAACACAATTTAAATGACCTATAATATGGTATTTGTGATTTGTTCGTAAAAATATTAGATTAAATTTGAAAAATGATTAGGAAAATGTATGACAAATACTTAATGCGAAAATATAATATCTTACATGTTACAGTAATAAGTTTTGAATTACTCACCATGATGTATTCCAAACACGGCGGAATTTAAATATTCAATAGCGCCTTGTACCGCTGATCTAGCTGCAATACGAGCACCTTCGCCTGCAAACGTTAAAAAAAATTTCCTCACACGAATTAGCACAACAGACTCAGTTAGTCAAACCGCAGAACAAAACCTACCCCAATTTACACCATCAGCCATGGCCATAATACAAGAATCAACACGAGAGATGATACCAAAACAATCTGCTATAGGATCACCAACGTTCCCAGATGTATGTAAATGCTTTTCATAAAGTGAAACAGATATACCATACGCATCTTCATTTGGACGGTTCCAATCAGTTATGTTGGCAATAGGCTCATCACCAACAAATTTGGTAATTTCTGGACGTTTCGCTTCAGATGGCTTTCCGTTAGAGGTATGAGCAAATGTGCTTGAATTTGAATTTGAGTCCAACGTTAGTCCACCTGGGAGAGTGTTGGACATTTCTTGTAGTGTGCTACAACTTGAAGGATCTTGAAGGACGTCAATGTAGTCAATATCATCTTCAATGCCTGCCGTCAAGTGAGACTTAGCACGCCATACACCCGTTAAACCTTCGAGTGGTCCTGTGTAGGCAGCATCGTCATCCGACTGGTGTGTAACATAATTTCCAATACGGACTTCTGGCAAGTCTTCTGGTAGTTTACCGCTGATAATAGGTGCCTTTGAGTCTGGCGGTTCCCACGCGCTGAGTAATAATGAAAAAATTATTGAAATCGATTACAAACTAAATATACCATATATCAAACGTAAATTTTTGTTTAATATCGCACTTACCCTTCTAAGTATCTGGTCATGAAACTTCCTGATCCTATAGAGGAACATTCCTGAGTCGAATTGCGTTGGTCACGTTCAGAAACGAAACTCAGTTGCCGAAAATACGTAGTAACTTTTTGCCTAAAGGAAGGCATTTCTATTGGGATTAGCTTCACTGTGGAGGGTTGTAGCCAATATTGTAATAAGTGTTGCGGACGAGTATAATAACTTCTACTAAATTTGTGTTGCTCGGTCAATGTACTACATAAATCTAAAGGAATTGCTTGACGTTAAATACGCACATCAAGATAGTAAAAGAAATCCTATGTTTACTGGATTCTTGTAGTTTTAGTTAATTAGGCGGAACTATGTGTCCAAAAACATCTTGCCGTAGGAGCGAAAATAGCCAATAACATTTCTTTAGTGCTTTGGGTTTTACTACTGATACTTCACTTCAAATACGTGTATAAATACAATCGTCTTGCGATTCTTTTGGATGCTTTGTGTATTTTACAATTTTTATTTCCGTTTGTGTAGTACTACAGGTTGGAGCAATTCGAACGTTCTGACATATCAATAAAGGCATTCCAAGGCAGGCTAGTCCAAGGCATTTATAAGTACCGAGTGGTGCGATATCATACAATTAGATACCATTATATACATATATGTATTTTCTGTTCTATGGTTTTCTTTTGAATCTTGACTGTGTAGTTAATTAACTTCGTTGACTTTAGTGATAACGCGATAATTTATTCATATCAAAATAATATTTGTAAGTCTGATTTTGATATTCATAATGAGTTTTTTTTGTATGAATGATGGTTAAATAATGAATCAACTACTGGAAAATGTTACGTGAATTTTGTTATAAAAATATAAAAATTAAGTATTGCATGTGTCAAATTTCATTTAGCTTGTCTGGTTGCCTAACAAGTCTTTGCAGTGGACTGACCTCCTCCATATGACATATAACCAACTAGAATGACAATTACGACTAGAAAAAGAGCCAATGTAAACTAGCCATTGAAAAAATCGACAGCTGATCGAGAGGCAACCAACACCGTAATTTGTTTTTATTCACAATTATTAATATTTCTTAAGCTTACTGAGGGAAGAGTAATTATTTGAAGCATTTATGTGGGTGTGAAGTGAATAAATAAAGAAAAATTTAAGAATATTTTAACAGGACTATTCGTGTATGGTAATTATTAGCTTCGCGTTGCTATTTATTAGCTAATGTGTTGTTACACCTAACATTCCGAGTTCCAAAAATGACAGAGGGTCGCATCAAAATGAAACAAAATTTTACCAGCTATGTGAATCAAGTACGTATGCTTCATATCGTGTTACTGAAGCTCAGAAGGAATTTACAGCGATAAGTATATGTATCATATTATTATTTTTTCTACTGTAGATCGCTGATGAAAATTTTATCAACAATGACTACAAACCAAAGTTGTTGTCAGGTACGTAACATTTCGTTTGTTGAGTTTGTTAAGTAATGATAGCTAATAAGTTCATCAATTGCAGGTGAAATTGAGGCCGCTCGGGCTAACAACGTGTGTATGTACATTTCATCGTTTGTAAAAGATGGAAAAGTATTTGGTGAAAGAATTGGCATCTTATTGATCACTAACTTTAGGTTATCATTTGTGTCATTGGATATGGATGGTGAACAGGTAAGTAATAAGAACAAAAACCAAAATGAAGCTAGTTCCGATTTAATTAAAATGATTCTGTTACCCGCTTTTTTCAATATTAAAGCTGCCGTTCCAGAGCAATCGATTCCTTGGTTCATCTGATGTATCGCTATCCAACATTGATCGAATATACCAGATAATTGATAAAAAGAAAAGAGTTATTAGCCCACAGTTGAAAAATAGCAGCAAAATTGATAAGATTCGTATCGTCTGCAAAGTAAATATTAAAATATTGATATCTTCGAACCTATAAATAATTTTATTATCATTATTTCGGGGGTTTCTTTGCATCTTTTAGAATTTTAAAACCTTCACATTTGGGTTTCAACTATCAGAGAGAGGAAAAGGCAAATATATTGCCGATGCTTTGGTAAAGTTCGCCTTCCCAGCGCGACATAATCTGTTATTTTTATACCAATTCAAGTAAGAATTATTGAGTAAGACAAATTTGCAGCTGTGCTCAAGCGTTGTTTCTCTCTTTCTTGTCTACAGGGACCTGCTCGACGGTAGCACCTCTAACGAGAGTGTTAAAATGTATGATAAAAAAACCGATTGGTTCCAAGAGCTAGAACGTTGCAATGCAGCTGGGAGTTGGCGCGTGTATTCTAAAGATTGCAGGATCTCCCACAGCTCTTTACCAATGCATTTTGTTGTCCCGAAACATCTAAGTGACATCGATTATGATAATATATCAAAAAGTTTTCGCAACAATCGTTCCGCCATTTGGGTATGTTTTTGTTTTTTTTTTTCATTCAATGTGTGAGCGTTTTGTTTGCTTATGCTTTCGTGTATAATGATAACTCAATATGTTCAACACACAATTTCTCATTGTATTGTAGGTATGGGGTCATAAAGATGCTGCGCTGATTCGCTTAGCAGAGCTTAACCCGGATGTTACTAACACTACTGTTGAAAATATTTTGCTAGAAATTGTTCGCAGTTGTCATCCACGAAAAAGGGAACCTAGATTGTTGGAGTTGTATAAAATTTTACCAAGCATACAGGATGTTAATCTAAGTTACATTAAACTACGGGATCTTTGTACTCCCGACAATGACCAACAATTTATGGTAAGTTGATAGTTGTTAATGATTAATGATAGTTCTAGAATCAACTATTTCCACCTTCTACTTTAAGGCTCAAGATGCTCGTTTTTATTCGATGCTAGAGAAAAGTTACTGGCTTTTGTATGTATCGCTCTGTTTAAAACACTCGGATATGGCAGCCAAACTATTGCGTAAAGGACAAACTGTGGTTCTTCAAGAAATCAATGGTCGTGATATGTGCTGTGTTATATCGAGCTTGGTGCAATTGCTGTTGGATAGTAGCTATCGTACAATACGGGGCTTTCAAAATCTCATTCAAAAAGAGTGGATTATTCTCGGACATCCCTTCAGCGACCGCTTGGGCCACGTTACAACAGTCAAGTCAACAGAACGTAGTCCCCTATTTCTGCTATTTCTTGATTGTGTGTGGCAGCTGCTGCAGCAGTTTCCCGAGTCGTTTGAGTTTTCAGATGTATTCCTCACCACTCTGTGGGACTCGTCGTTTCTTCCAATTTTTGACACATTTCAGTTTAACTCTGAAACCGATCGTTATAAAGCACTGCGTGCCGATCACGTTGTATTACGTCCAGTCTGGGACTGGCAACAACAATTAGAAGACAAAGATGTCGCATTGTTTGCAAATCCGACGTATCGAAGAAAGACAACCCAAACGACAACAGTAAACAGTAATGCTAGTCGATGTTCAACTTCGCAAAATACTGTTACAAATATGCTGTTCAATGCACGCAGGACAGATGAAACGAATGGACATTCTGGGATCAATGGAGGCGCGAGTGAAATGCAATTATTGCAGCAGGTAAGTACATTGAAGCTTTAAAAGGATGTTCTATATTTCTACGTTTGAAAACTCCTCTCACTGGTCAGTAAGTTATCATGTTAATTTATATGATTCGTTCTCCATACAGGACATGCTGGAGTTTTTGGAACCGCAATACTGTTTACGAGACATTGAGTTATGGCAGCAGTGCTATTTTCGATGGATGCCGCATCTTGAGATAAAAAACGGTGGAATTGCACAGTGCGATCTACTGAATCGTATTTTGTCGAATAACATCGTCAAACTTTATAAAGATCTTGGCAAAACGACATCACCAGAAAATGGCAATGATAAAATGGACGCACTGGAGCAAATATTGTCGACGACGATGGTCCAGACGCGTGATCCTGATGTAGCGTCAGAAGCATCGTGGGCTATTAGTTCTTTCTTTCCATTTTCTAGCATTTTGCCCAGTGCACAGCCCATATGCTCACCATTGCTTACTGGAAGCAACAATATACATTTTTCACATGATTCTATGTATGACACATGTTCGTTAAACGACTGAGGATACTACAACGAAATGTAGAAAGTGGTTTTAATCTGCGAGCAGTACTCGTTATGTTTAGAAGTATTCGATAAAGGATAGAAATCATCAGGCAATAAGTGTTAGTAACAAAAGTTGTTATTAAATCATTTTTATGTTAGTTATTATGCTTACGTCGAAGCTAACACTATTAGTAAAAATTTTGTATCACAGCAATCAGGTTTGTTTATCATTTTTACGAGGTCAACCGTAATCCAATTGGCTAGATGGCTAGGACCAATGCTAAAGAGATAAGCATAGAATAGGTTCTTTTTAGTACAAGACTTCCAGAAAAGCGAGCACTTCTTTTTTAAGTATTTCTATAGTTGGAAACGGCTAAAGAAAAATATAAGCGAATTTCAAACTACAAACAGTTGTCATTGTGCTTACTGTCCGTCGTTATAAAAAAAGCTGTGAAGTATAACGACAAGGAAGGGATACATCGGTAAGTAATGAAAATGTGCGGAGGATGCGAGAATGCCACGTTCGACGAAAAGCTGGTATGGCGCAGTTCTTGAGAACAGTTAACGATTCCAAGTGGAACTTAGCATCGCTTAAAAAAATTAGTGCTCTGGTACCAAATAGCAAATGAGTAATTAATGAGCGATATAAGCTAAAGAAGTCATTATACATCATGTTATGTTTGAAATTCGTTATCGTCTTAAATGTTTTTTTAGCTGCTCCTCCCAATTATCCGTAATTTAATTAGTCTGGATTGTAATAATCAATGCGACAAAATATGCTCGTCAAATGTTCAGTCAATAATTGTAAACATGTAAAAATATTTATTAGCAACGCGATATATAATTTATTTATTTCATTTATTGAGAGTTGGTATTTTGAGAGATAAATCGATGGTGATACTTTCAATAGTTGCCTTTATCGTTTTCGATCGACAAAAAGTCACGAAACACTTGTGCCTTGGGAACCTGCACGCCTTGTCTGCGCATTCATTTGTTTGGAGTTCATGTCAGAATTCTGTAAAAAAAAATTAAAAATTCGTCAATTTCTACAAAGTTTTTATCAAAACATACGACATTGAGCATCTCATCATAATATTAGTACTATTGAGCCAATATGATGAGCCATCAAACCTATATTTATTTATGTTCCATTGAACCAATATTCATTAGGATAAAACATTGCTGCGCATGAATTAAATGACTTATAAATATAATATATACATTCCATTTGCTGAAATAAAATGATGGTCGCTTATAATAGGAATGAGTTAGAAATACCAATCAACCAAAGTTGTAGTATAAAGTTTAAAATTTATGTATTCTAAATAGGGAAAGAGAATCTTCCCCTTGGCTGCACACGTTGTTACTATATGCGTAATTTATACCATAGCGAAAAATAAGATTTTTTTAATAAACACTATGCAGGCTAGTAGTAACCCTCTAAATGGCAACTGGTTGAGATATTAGTCAAACATTGTACTATATTTTATTGCCATTTTGTTAGTTTTATATAACTATTTATCACATGTGCTTGATAATATTTCGGATACATAAATATGCAAACTTAAATTCTGTTCAAATTAAACAATATACTAACGGCTACAAATGTTGGTTCAATCTGAGCTATTTATGAATAGTTTTTAATACACGTTTAAGCAAAACAAAATACACAAATATGGCAAAAATTGTAAATAAAAAGCATATATTTGTTTATGGTACTTCATGTACAACCTTACAAATACAATCGCTATGATACAAATAACAAACACAAAACGTAACATTTAAACGTAACATTGACATAAACATTTGCTAAAATCAATAATAATAGTTGTCAAACCATTCGTTGAAGCCCAGCAACACGTAGTAATAGGAGAAGGTCAGGAAACACACAACTCGTCAAAATGTGCTAAACTCGAGACGATGATCATATCGAGACGATGATCATCGTTTTATCATCTCTTCATATCCTCTTATACCATATTCCTACAATGGTGTTAAAGTGCATCGCGGCTACAACAATCTGTTGGTAAAGTTTTTACCCTGATAGAACGAATAGAAAAAAGAGCAAGTATCCACAACAGTAGATGAAGAGATGAACAGTACCCTAATTTTGACAGCGCTTTTTAAATAAATTTGCCCACTTTGGTGTAGATCAGACAAAGACAGATCATTACATGCCAGTGTAACTAGCAAATTTCACCCGTGTTACGATCCGTTTTAAATAAATTATACTTTTTGAAACCAAATCAATCAAATCATATGCTAACTTATATTTTGCTCTTTCGTATCAAATGCTTGCTCGTCTAGAACGATCAAGTATATTCAACACATGAGTTTGTTTAAAATAGCGCCCATCACAATTATATTACTATTGGTTTAACTCTTTTACCCTTTACCTGATTCGACCAATCACCGGTTGGAACCGTTGCCTTATAGAATTTTGTGCTGGTTTTATTGAAAATCGGTAATAGCTCGTTAGCTTCGTCTGAAAACGCCTATTTAAGAAAAATAGAAAAAAAGTAGTAAAGTAACGTAAGATCAAGAAGTTTCAACATCTCTTACACCTACCTTTAGATAGATTATTGCATCTGAACCGTAACCTTCACACGAGAAAAGAACTAAATCGCCGTGAAAGTATCGAGCGTATAATCTAGAAATTGGCAACCCGTATCCGTAACCTAATCAAATAAGAAAGATAGAACCATTTAAACATGGGAACAAATGCAACGTAATGGATATTCACTTCATACCTGCTAACGGTACTAAAGGAAGGTCGGTCTTAGATTTCGGTGGCTGCGGTGCCGTACTGTACATGTATTTAAATAGTTGATCTACTTGTGAGCGTGGAATACCACCGCCCTGATCGGACATCTTAACACAGATATCCTCCTTGCCTTTTACGATTGTTACTTTGATTGGCGGGACATCATTTTCAGTACCGTGATGTTCCATGACGGCTCGCATCGAATTTTTAAACAGCTCAAAAAGCATATGGTATAAATGAGAGGGTACGTACACAATTTTTATGGGGTTGCCCTTGTCAATTTCTGCATCATTTTTGATTCAAATAAAAATATCATCATTATCAGCAAATAAACAAAAACAAAAATAGAACGTACCGTTATGTTCTTCAACTTCTAGCTCCGGACTAGCAAGATAATATTGATCGCATAAAAATCGAGCATTTTCGTAAGCATCGCGAACCACCATATGAGGATCGCATAATGGATCTATGCTGCCAATATGTCGTCCTGTTTGAGGTATGTCACCAAACAAAATAGCTGAAACACGAGCAAGATAAGAGAAAAGAATGTAACAATGGCCAATATAACGCAAGCAAAATGCTTTGTTACGTTCCAAGAGCCATTCTATCGTATCTACACACTTACTGTGCTGATTGATGAGCATTCGAATGCTGATACGGGACATATAAAGACGATCAAGAAAATACTGAATTGAAAGCTCTGTCGACGGTTCTACTGCGCCGTTGCGACTTTCTTTTAGCTCCAATATACCTTGGGCCATCGTTTGCACTACGTCAGAGTGGCGATCACGGATTTGTGTAAGCGATTTGCAGAATCTTTTTACCAAGCCATGACATAAAAAAATCAAATCGCACATACATAAATATAAAAGGAACGTCCCAAATAGCTTCCGTGTTTAGTACTTCTCTAAATTGTTGTCCGATGGATCAGTTTTTTCGAAAGCCAGCACTTCTTCAAAGCTTTTCACGTACCACGCGCTGACCAAACCAACGGAAGGCATACGCAGCAGGCTTTCTGGTAACAGTGTGATTTCCTTCATGATGTTCGCCAATCTAACTGGTAGCTCTTTCCGAAGAAAAACATACGATTTTTGCGGGCATGCATTGAGACCTGCAGCGAAATAGTGTAAAAAATGTGTTTTTAAATACGAAAATATAAATGTTCGACGTGAGTTGACATATTTGACGATAGTCGAAACCGGTGAAAAAATAGAAAACGAAGCACCATTCCGCAGACGTGCGTCAATCAGTTCCATCTATCGGTCATTTGTTTTTGCTTCATAAGGTCAAAGCGCAGGAAAAAGGGAGAGGTGGTAGTCACATCTGATGGAATGGACTATTTCAAACGTCTAGGCAACAAAGTGTCGAGTCAATTGAAAAAAAAACAACCATCTTTCTCGTTTCCAATGGGGATAAAAGGGATTTGCGCGGTACAACCACATATCACACTGTGGGAGTACAAGTTTTAACATCAATTATCAACTCATCAGCTGGAACAACATAACAACGAACGCAGTACTGACGCATTCCTCAACAATGACCTATAGTATCGTACACTCTGCATGTATTGTAGGGTTTTAACCAAAATAAACGGTGATGTTAAATAATTTAGTCAGTAACTAATATAATCCAGTCAGTAACTAATATAAGCAACTTGTAACAAACAACTTTTGTTGGCCTCCACATCCACAGTACGGCACGATATATAACATATAATGTAAATGGGTAATTGCACCAAGAAACCATGCTTCGTGTTTTATACTCACCAAAATCAATAAACTGCTTGATGCTCAGAGGTGATGGATTAAATTGCGAATAAAAGTCCAACATCTTGTTGATGTTGGACATTCGAACGGGGAACAGCTTCATTTTTACGACACAAACGTCGATTGCTCACAAGGTCACAGATAGAACACTTCGAGGCACTAGCTCGCCCGGCAAAGAAACGGTGAACTATCTTCAATTTAATCTCTCTCACTAAAGTGCCACCATACCAAACATACAGTAGAGTTTTAATTCGTAGACCGGCAAGTAGTAGCCATTTGACCGGATTTTCACTTTTGGCTTATCCTGATCGCCTCTCTTAATGTTTTGATAGTTGCTGCTACTTCTTGTTCTTCGCAGTATATGTATTTGAGCTACGATAGCGAGGAAATATTCAGAAACGGATAGATATTGACGAATTCTTCAGAGAATTCAGACGAAGTAAAATATCAATCGCATTTTTTTTTTCATTTTTACCCGGTATATTTGATAATTTTTAAGAGTTTTACAAAATATTGTTATTTTATTTGAAAAAAAGCGTTAAAAATATAATTTCATTTTAAAATGTGTACACTTAATGCAAAGCAAAAAAGACAATGAAATTTATTTTAATTTTGGTTTTTAGCAATATCTCTAAAATATGTAAAAAACGAATCCAATCCGAAAATTATAAAATATTAGTATCATGCAAAATATTTATCAAAATTTTCAATTTTACATAGTTTGTCATAACAAATGTCATAGTGACAAACATTCACGCCGACGCACCACGAGATGTTTCGAAAAGTCACCTTATGCCACAAAAAGAATGATATAAATTATTTAAATAACGAAATGAACAGGCTGATCTTTGATAACATGTATACCACAGTAGCTTTCAAGGTAAACAATAACATATTTTAGAGGGCCAATATTCTACGTTCAAAACATCCACTTCGCTTACTCCATTAATTCTACTGATATATTAAGGGTTTAATGTTTGTGATTGTTTACGTTTATAGCAAAAAAATTTTATGGACCGCTATTCTGCGGCGTTAGCTGATTGTACCTTTGGACATATGGCCATTAGTTGCCGGTCCTAGTTACTACTAAAGTTGAGTGCAGTCAGAACACGGATTAATACAGGAGGGCCCAGGTAGCTGGACTTCTGCATCGTACCGTGTTAAAACCTTAGTAAAGAAGAAAAAGAAGAAGAAGCTGATTGTACCTTTAATGAGACAAGGTATCGATGCAGAATCGTTTACTTTAAACACTATTTTCGGACCGTGATGAACTTAAGTGAGTAAAAAACAGAACCTGAGATAGTGTATATGGCTGTATGCACACGTGTCACAACTGACACATCATGGGGTACAGCGATAGAAAGTGCGTGGGCTTTTATTTGGATCCATCGGTCATGCAACAACTGATCACCAAAACCATAATCGACGTAACTGTTTGATGTTTATCCGGTACCCATCAGACACCCGCAGGAAGGAAAGAGTAAAGCAGATGTTACGTTGTTGATTTCGATCCTTGGAAAGTGTGGAAAAACTGTGTGGTTCGATTTTAAAGCATCGATACCGTATGCAATGCACTGAAGAACAAAAGTAGGGAGTATGTTTCGTTATCCATTTAATTGGATACTCATCCTTGAATATTTTGAACCATCTTATTCTTTTTAGCAGACCCACATATTGCCATTTAATTTTGACTTCAATAGTAGAACTTTTCTTGGTTGGTACACTGCCGATACAGTTAAGTCTATTCGATATTGTGAAACGCTATTTCATGTTAGTTATCCGTCTTTTCAGCGTAGTTACAGCGACGGTATGTTTTGTAACTGAATAGTTTTTTGCTATTCAATATGCAAGGTACTGTTTAAAATGTGAAAGGTGGACAGGGTTGGGAAGTATGAAAATTGACATAACTTTTCATAGATCAAATTTATAGAACATATATATCATTGAGAAAAACATCTGATATTCTCCAAAACACTTCTTCTTCTTGTTTGCGAAATGGGATGTAGCCTTCTATATTTTAATTCTCCAAAGAGTCACTTTTAATATATTCAAAGGTTGACGACTTCTTTATAGGTTCGACTACCTAGAGTCATATGCCTTACAGTGAAATACACCGGATACAACCGTCCACTTCGAGAAGCAACGATTGTATACCCTAAAACATGAATACGACCAGCATGGCAACACGGTTTATGTTTATGTAATATTTGACGTTAACAGCATTCACAAAAGCATGAATTGTGCGTGATGACAATAGGAGCATTAAAAAAATGAATCACGTGCATAAAGTGAGATTCTTGTATAAAACAATCCTTCGGTTGCATCGCGGTTAGTTTGATATAAAATAATTATGAATGCTGTTACGAATACAGTAAGGTATATTATTGACAAATACCGTAACACTCTATATCAACAGGCTTGCCAGAGGCTTTGCGAGAGTTGGGGACCAACTACGTTAAAGATGAATTCAAAAGACACAAAACATGTTCTCCAAATGAGAGCCAACAGTTTATGAACGAATGGGCAGTATGTTTTGTGATACTAATTTATAGATTTTCATTTGAAGATATTCCAAACATCCTATTCAACATTGTTAACGTATTATCTTTTATTCACCTGACAGGAATATGCGCTTAATTTGGCAAACCAGTTAGGAGTTCGAGGAAAGCCAGGGCATATTGGAATGATTGGAGAGGATTTGTCCGATGATCAGTTAAATTTCTTCCGAGAAGAACAAATTGCTCAGCTCTACGAACTGTTGCAAGAAGCCAAACGATAATGTTGGAATGCAGTAAGTTGCAAACTTGATGAGCGACGCTGCCGAATTATTAATGTTTGTTTTCGAATATCTTGTACTCATATTGTATTCCGTTTTCCTCTTGTACTTCGTTTGAAATGCCACCATCATTTTCAATAAGCACAAACGATTTTGGCATCTCTGGAAAAAAGGCATCACAATCGAATTTTTCTTTGATTTCCGTCAAATAGACACGGTGACAACGTTCAGAATCCATGGCTTCCATGTATACGCTGTTTCCGCCTACCACCCAAATGTTTTCAATATCTTTGCCAGAATCTGTCGAATCCAGTTTGTGTAGCGCTTCTTGGAGGCTGTTGCAAACAAGGACATCCGATGGAAAGGAATATGCGGAGGCGTTACGAGTCAGAACTATGTTTAATCGTTCCGGCAATGGTCGTTTGCTTTCTGGTACACCGAAATACGTTTTCCTGCCCATAATGATGGCATTTCGTTTGCTAGAATCAGTCACCTTTTTGGTTGTTTTAGAAAAATATTGCAGCTCTTGCCTGTGAAAACAATAAAATGAGATTAGTCAATTAGCAAACAACCAGAAAAGAGAGTTTTATTTACTTTAATTTCCACGGTAAATCACCATTGATGCCTATGCCACGGTTTTCGCAAACTGCTACGATACAACTAAATTTAGACATCGTTGATGAAGACAATTACTATATGATATGATGAACAAAATAATTTGTACGGAGAAAAACCAGATGTATCTTAAAAGAAACGGAAACCAAATCAACACAAATAAATCGTTTGACAGAAGTTGCTCTAGTACGCTAGAATGCTCAAAAATCAGCTTGAAAAAGAAGTAAACACGATAGCACCATGGGCGCGCACTAGCCGAAGAAAAAGGAATTTGTAAAGATTTTTAAGTTTTATAAAAGTAAAATTTTTATAAATTTAAGTTTTTTTCTAAATATTATTATTACTATTATAACAACTACTATTATTAATGATTTTATTATTAAATACAGGAGTTGATGTAACAAAGTTAGCATTTATTGTCAACATTCATGGATATTCTTAAAAAATTGAATCCTAAAAAAAATACTGAAAAACCTTAAAAAATTGGAATGTGGAAAATTATTTTTAATGCAGCTTGACAAAGTAGCGTAGATTTTTAAAATGTTGCCGGAATGACTGGTAGACCACGATGCACGAATGATTCCAAAGTTTTTTGCAGCAAGTTTCAGCGTTGGATAAGTAAATATGTATTGATTCATCTAAATATTTCATTTATTTGATACAATAATTTCATGTATTTTGATAAAATTTGTTCAATTTTAACACTATATTGTTATATGTTTGAAAGTGTAGTTTCATATTATTTATTGGTATTATAAATTTAAATGTTAGAAAATACATAAGAGATTAAGTAGTAATCCGGGTAATAGTCGATTGAAACAGGAAATTAGGCGAAAGAGTGAGTGGTAATTTTTTCAAATCAATATTGAGGCCGGTCGTAAAAGTCGTTGCACTCCTGTAAACGATGCAAATATTGCCTTTTGTTTGATCGCGATGTTTGATGCGCTTTCGATTGATTGGATATGGAGTTTGCGGAAGTCTTCTTACCTCGGAGGTTGAACTTCGGGTGTGAAAAAGAAAGCTGATTTCGAGGATCGCGTTGTTTTTATGTATGAGACAATGCGATGCAAACTGTCACTGTCTCTTAGTGCAACAACGTGACAGTCTACTAGCAAGAACGAGAACACTGTATGTATTCCAGTTAGAATCGATCTTTTGCAGGTATACAATCGTTGCTTCTCGAAGTGGACGGCTGTATCCGGTGTATTTCACTGTTAGGCATATTACTCTAGATAGTCGAGCCTATTAGGAAGTGGTCAACCTTTGAATATATTAAAAGTGACTCTTTGGAGAATTCAAATATAGAAGGCTACATCCCATTTCTCAAAGAAGAAAAAGAAGAAGACCCTTTGCAGGTATGTTTACTGTGAGCGATTACTTGAACACATTTTCTAAAACAATGAAGCATATCCTGAGTTGTAAAATAACACACCGCAAGATAAAAATGCTTCGATCAATTCGGACATAATTTTTCTACACTTTTATAAAGATCATAAGCATTAACATAACTATTCTCTGTTCCTTCCTGAAAACGCCTACGTAACGGCTGTGATAAATAACGATGATAACAAGTTTGCACTACTCCATATACAACAGTCGGTTCTGCTTTTTCTGGTGAGATGAACAGTCCTGATAGAATAAAGCATTTCACATAGGGTGGGCGAAACCTGTGTTACAAATGACATTTGTAACGCTTCCGCGCCTTTACTTTTCGAACCGATTCAAAAGCTCGGGTATCTAAGCTTTTGAACCGAAAAGGATAATCGACTATAAACAGCAAGAGTAGGCGTCCTGGAGGGCTCATTTTCGTCACTCGTCACTGAGAAAAACTAGAAAAACGTCTTTAAATTATTTCAAAAGGCAAACGTTGCATTCGTAGCAAACGGTATTATATGAAATGCTATTATTGATTGCATGCAATTAGACTTATTTTTCCTAATGTTTTAATATTTATAACAAATAATAAGTTTTTTCTTAAAGATAAATATATTTAAAATTCAGGTGGCGTTCTTTTTTTACTCTTCCATAAATAAATCATTTGGTTCACTTTTTTTCTCTTTTCGTGTTCGTGTCGTTTGCTCTCAGCCATACAGTTTGTACGACAACTACTCTATTTCTATCTGTCGCTCGAGATTGGGTTGTCATTCATAGCATAGCGTCTGCACCGAAGCCAAAGAAAAAGAGGATTACTGAATTAGTGTATTGGTTATTCCTGCACCAGTGAGATGATGAAGTTACGATGCAGGTATTGGAATATGTTTTGGGAGGCTTTCTATTACCAGAAACTCGCAATAACTCTACGAGGGATCGGTGGAACACTTAAAAAGAGGAAGATAGTGAACTTTGCGAATTCTGCACTGGCACTGGCGCAGAAGAATATGTACGGCTCAAATGAAAGGAAGAACAAATTTATTGTTCCTAGATACAAAATAATGACAATGAGTGCAGTAAGTTGCTACAAAGCAGCAAGCGTAGTGATCTGAGAATAAGTTAAGAGATGGCAGATCACTAGAGTCTGAGAATCTTATCAGATACAGATGTCGTTCACGAAGCGCTATTTATTGTGACGAAATATTACGCGATCAATACAACGAGCAGCTAGCATATGATATCCTGCTATGATCAACTAGCATTGATGCAAGCTCAAGAGCTATCCATCGGCTCAAGAATAACATGGGCCATGACTGACGAAATATCGGCTTAATTGATCAAGAATAAAGCAATAAAAAATAGCAAATCGTTTCACACATGTTAAAATTTTGGCATCTTACTTACAAGAAGGGAGACAGGCTAGAGTGCAGCAACTAGGGTGGTATTGCAGATCAACGGTTTGATTTCAGCTATAGAATGTTCTCCTTAAATTAAGTTAAGAAGATAGTTGGTAGCTGTTTGAATAGGATTCTGAAACGAGAAATCAGCCCAAATTTTAACATGTAACCAAATTTTCAACATGTGGCAGATCTTGGCGATGATGTCCAGTATATATGTACAGTCTTTACATCTTTTTCATGGATATCTAGTCCATTTTAAAAAGTATGGTACTGGTAGAGCTTTCAGACACAATGGGCTCTTTTGGAATGAAAGCCAATTTTATCAAAGCTTGTTAAAATGTCCATTATCAACGTTACACGCAAGGCAGTGGCTAATAAAAAGCTCCCAAGATCCATTGCTACCACAAAGGTGACTTCACTTCACCCTAGAGCAAGAGAGGCCAATCCGGAACTAAAGAGTGAAACCTTGTATGAGTTTTCTTCAAGTTCACCAATCAATATACATCATTAGCTTGCGACTCTTCTATGGAGCAGAAATATACGACCGATTTTACCAAGTGGTAGAGAATCCAGTGCTGTTGATAAACTAAGCAAACTCATCTTTGGCTAAAAGCCATACAACATTAATAGCCACAATAGTAATAATGTTGAAACAAATACTAGGTTGCAGACAGCTACTGTGGAAGCTATTCTTATTCAAACTACTAGTCAAGATGGCTGAAGCTTGGGCTTTCGGCCAAATGGCGTTGAGTTTCATCTGCAGTAGGGTTGGATCTCTAAGCGGTTGTAAGTGGAGTGCGCACTGTACATAGGCTAGACACACACGTGTGACAAAAAACTGGTTCATAATCGTATTCGAAGTATAAAATGAAACATCCAAAAACGAAAATCGCATATCCTCTAGAGTCCCGAATATGTTTTTCATTGTGTTTATTTTATAATGTTCAGCACAAAGTTATGAGAATTTCTATACTTTGATGTGAAATAAAGCATGATCACTAGCTAGCCCTCTTACATATGCATCAGACGGCTCCTTTGATCTCTGGCTACGACCAGTACCGATGGAACCTAGCAAAGTACAAACAATGTGCAGTTTGGCATTTTGTACTGGTCACCTTTTGTCACTTTTCTTTATCACCATTTTGTACTCATCCTACCGGTACCATGCCAACGGTAAGCCCGCGCTTATACGGAAGGCGTCGATCACTTACGCTCAGATAAAAAATAGTATTAAGCATTGGTATTAAGCTATAGCATAATTTTAGAAGTACTAGTATCTTTTTGCATTTGCTTACGTAGTTATCGGATAGGTTGTAAAAACCTCGCTGTTTGGTACCGAACCCTTGAAATTAGCATACGACATAAGAGCCATAAACGGAGTTAATAAAATAAAATTATTGTTAAAGTTACTAAAAAAACTATGTATAGAGAGATATACAAATACTGAAGTTCCTGAGAAGGTAAGTTCCTTGCATAGCTCGCCCTCTTCTCGATGAGTGACGAAAGGGGCTTTCATGCAACACTGCGTCTGGAATATCTCAAATCTGATTGGATTGTTTTTGAAAAACTCAAACGATTATTAAACGCACAATTATTTGATTATTTCAACCATTCATATGCAGCAGACTAGAACTTGCATACAACTTCTTCGGATATCGAGTATCAAATTGCTTAAGTAATTTAGCAGAAAGGCTTTCTTATTTCCATATTCTTTTAACATTACTATTTTTAACATCCTCAGTCAATCAATTGGGAAATGAACCAAGTGGGAATTAAAATCTTCATGTGTTTGGAGCACTATCGTAGAGCTTGTTAAAGAGAGGAGAAAGAAAAAATGTTGCGAGCTAATGTAGTGCATGTAATAAAGAAGAAAAAGAAAAATGATTTGATAGAAGGATAAATTTATATTGGTTGAACGAGCTTGGATTACAAGGATAGGGGTGAACAGGAAGTAAAGTGACCAGATACAGCATTTTCAAAAGTTAGCGTCATGCATCATAAAACGATTAAAAACATCGGGTTTTTTTCTTTATGGCAATTTAGGAAGATTGAAATGATAGATGAATATAACTATTGAAGTAAAATAGTTAGTAAAAAGTAGTAATAGTTTGGTAAAAAGAGAATATCATGAAACACCAATGGGAATGGGAAAAAAGGTAATGGGAAAAATCGAACAACGAAACGCCTATAGGCATTTTGTTTAAGTCGGAATAGTAAAGGTGAAGCTGCGTACGGGACATCGAATAAGAAACTAAAGTAGTGAACAGTTTGGTAATAGATGCTGACAGGAGAGTATTGACAGGGTGAAAAGGAATGTCATACGTTTATACGTTTTGTTATACGTTTTAGTTGGTTAGAGCTACTCTAAAAATAGGTAGGAAGATATTAAAAACGGATTAAGCGAGCAACCAGAAGAAATTATTAGAAAATAGAGGATTGAACTCGGAGTAAAACTTAACACAAAACGTTTCAATTATCTAGAGAGATTATATGAATAATAAATATAATAGTTAATATGCAATTGAAGTCAGCGACCAGATATGCAACATAAACAAGGTTTATAAGGAGAGATTCGTAGAAGTAGGAATGCAAGAGAGAAGAGAAAGATGGGGTTAGTAAAATATTTAGCCTTTTTGAAGAAAGAATCTGGCAAAAGTGTACAAAAATAAACCAATAGAAAAAGAGTATGACTAAAGTGAGAAAGTTCAAAGAAGTATCAATCTATCAAATTAATGTATTCTTTCCGACAGTAAAGTGTTTGAAAGAATGCTGATAAATGAAGCTCCTAAAGATCGATACTTATATTTATGAATAATCACTGATGAATGAACGCAAAGTAATTCCCAACATCGACATTAACCCGAATGACAACAGATGGTAAATTAACAATTATTACACATTACGTAATTTTTAATAAATAGTTAAGAATAAGGGGAAACAGCTAGTATTTCGAAAAGGCCGCGTATGAGTAAATAACTAAACATAAATGCAGAAAATCGTGGGTGATAAAAATTACCAGAAAACAATTCATATACTTATCATTTTCCCGTGGGCGAAAAATAATTTTTCGTTAAGAGCGTTATAAACTCGTGAGGATCAACGTCATTTAAAGAGCTGTATTGCACGCTTCAGCTTAAAAAACTGCTGGCAAGTGCAATAAAAACGAGTGTTAATTATTGGGATGTTTTATTGCTTACCCATCCTTGTCGATACGTATAGTCTGGGCATTGTCTGACTTTTTATTTTGCCTCTGATAGCTTCCACCCTCACAATTATTTATACCCGTGGTTTTTGTTTTCATCAGCTTGAGAAAGTTTTAACCTTGCTCTAATGTCAATAATGCCTAAAGAAATATTATTGTCATTCAAAAATTCATCTGATGAGCTTAATTTAAACTACAATATAAGCAAAAGTATGTAAAAAACTATATTTGTTTGTTGGTTTTAAACAATTATCAGTTGATTTCGAATGAAATATTAATCGACTTCAAGAAACATTGTTATTTTGATGTTATGTGTTTGTTGATGTTAGAATTATGTTATTTAATACTATATTTAGTAACCAAAAACTAGCCAATATTCTTTTCACTATTTTGATACAAAATACATTATCCTTTGATATGTTTTGCAGGAAGAAATAAAAATTAATAAATACACATGTTTTGTTGGAACCTAGCTTCAACATATTAAACACTAAATAAAATCGTTTCAAATATGTGTAAAATACCTCAAGAAATTTAATTACAAAGCTTGTTTCCGTATTCTATATCCAGTTGCACATTTGAAGCCATCGTAATTTAATAGAAAATTTGTCATCATTACCTACAAAACACCCTTTTAAAACAAAAAGAAATGGTTCAAATATGTGAAATATACTTTATAACATTTAATGCTAAGACTCGTTCATAATTTCATAAATTATCGCGTGTATGTTTTAAATAAGTATATATATATATATATATATATATATATATATATATATATATATATATATATATATATATATATATATATATATATATATATATATATATATATATATATATATATATATATATATATATATATATATATATATATATATATATATATATATATATATATATATATATA
This sequence comes from Anopheles nili, assembly GCF_943737925.1. Classification (NCBI taxonomy): domain Eukaryota; kingdom Metazoa; phylum Arthropoda; class Insecta; order Diptera; family Culicidae; genus Anopheles; species Anopheles nili. The sequence continues at coordinate 37,368,275 of NC_071292.1, forward strand.
TATATATATATATATATATATATATATATATATATATTTATATATATATATATATATATATATATATATATATATATATATATATATATATATATATATATATATATATATATATATATATATATATATATATATATATATATATATATATATATATATATATATATATATATATATATATATATATATGTATATATATATATATATATATATATATATATATATATGTTTAAAATATATATATATATATATATATATATATATATATATATATATATATATATATATGTATATATATATATATATATATATATATATATATATATATATATATATATATATATATATATATACATATATATATATATATATATATATATATATATATATATATATATATATATATATATATATATATATATATATATATATATATATATATATATATATATATATATGTATATATATACATATAAATATATATATATATATATATATATATATATATATATATATATATATATATATATATATATATATATATATATATTATATATTGGTTCATCTAAGGAAACTACATGTTAACAGCTTCTCATTGCATTTTTTATGTATACTCTTCGTTAATTTTTGGCTTCGCGTTTCCATAATATTGTGGCTCGTGAAAACAAAACATTCTACCGGAAGCACTTGAAACCTTTTAAAGTACCAAATTCATTTACATGTTAAGTTAGTTCCGTTTTTTTCCGGCCTGAACATGAAAACGAACCGAGTTTCAGTCTTTATGAAGTATTGGTAGGAAATTGGTAGTCTGGAAAATGTTCTCACTGAAATCAGCCAAATCTGAACAGCTGAGGAGTACGTTTAAATTGAAGTGTCATCTTAATGATGCTGCTAAACACGAATACGAATATTATTGCTTGTAACTCCCAATTACACATGCCGAATATCCCGTACAAAAATTGAGATCACTGAAATTGAGTTCAAAAGGTCAGCCTTTGGCTCGGTAGCAATAAATGTGGTTTTAAAAAGGCCCAAATCACCCGCTGGTCTAAGTCTATGTTTTATGACAACACGTTATACCGTGAAGCCATTAACGAAGTATTTGAGGACCAGCACAGCTGGAAGGTACTTTCTGAAGCAAGCTTGAAGATCCAAGCTTCTCCGATTGAAGCCAAGCAAATAGAGTTGGGATGGACAAATGGGATTGAAATGTGTTGCAGGTAGATCCATTGGGTTTCTTTTGAGTATTTTGCCTTTTGCCCCTCCTGTTTTGGGTCAAAACAACCAAACATATATTGGTTTACCTCAACGGCAGGATAGGTAGCATAGTGTTCTATGCATTAGTCACAGAAGTATAGCGAATATGACTCCTAAGGAAAGGACAATTAGCGGGCGGTCTTGGGATGTATACAAGGGTGTACCGTCAACAAATAACAGGCGAGGAATAAAACACAATTTAAGTATACTAATTCGTCACAGCCTGCAGAGGGTTCCCTCAGCAGTGGTAGCCATAATCAAACCAAGCATCAGCTTTCGTAAATATGTGCTAATTTACGACATGCATCGTCACTGTTTCGGAGCTCTGCAGGGATGCATCGCTCCATCTCTTTTTTTCAGACGCTGTAAACAATCTGTAAAGCCATCTGCAGAGTACGGTTGCTCATTTTTGAAGGTTGACCTGAGATGTATTTGAAGTAAAATGCAATCATATCACTCGTGCGAAACAAACGTGGTAGACCAAGTTTATTGAACAGTCTGTAACGATCACAGTGCGGTACGGGTAAATCAGTAGAATCAATTGAATGCATGCACAACTAGCAGTTCTTGTTGAAATAACACATGGGAAATGACCTGATTGAAACGTAACGATCTATGACAGCATTTTATTCATATAACCGGAAGATATGCAAAATACGATGAACTAAGGTTAGGCGACAAATACTACATTTCACATCTAATTAAAAGAAAAGTTATTGATAAATAACGCTTTTGTACGGAAAATTGTATAAACTAACTCAGGTTGTTATTAATATAAAGTGCTTACATAGCCTACTTATGTATGTTACTATCATCATACAGTGAGCTGTTCTCGCTGAGTAATTCAGAACAGGCAATTAATTGACAAGCAGTACCTTTTTCTCGTCTTTACTTAAGAAACATTATAGCCAGGCCGTTTTCGCAGAGCGTGAAACGATTACAATTGCCCAATTCGCATTCTATTGTGTTCTATTCACGATTATCACAAGCTGCTAGCGACGAATGATTGTATGTGAGACTCAAGGTCCTTTCGTGTGCGACTCACAATCAGATAAAGCTTTACGATGTTTGTAACGGTGCGTTTTGCAATTCGGATGCCATAGCAAGGGCAGCACATTTGCGCTCGCAGTTTATTCAGTGTAATTGTGCGGTTGCGGTCAATCAGTCCCTTCAAATCACCAACGTGCACACAATGGGAAATTCGCTCGCCGACTATTCAATGGGCAGTTAAATGTCCAATATAGCAATTATTGAACCACTGAGGACATTTGGAACGATTTGAAATTATTTCACAGATGACCACGGCTGTGCTTTTAATTTGTTTCCGTTACTGGTGGCTTGATAAATCGGTTTTGAAACCCGTTTTGCACAGCATGCATCCGACGGAGGCCAGCCACCCATTTAACATTGTCGCTCCTTTTTTGTTGTACGTATAAATGCATTGGGATTCTTAGCCATTCCCAACCAACAAAATATAACAACTGTCGCCGCTATTTAGAATTAGTCAAATTGCATACTGTAGGCATATGTGGAGATTACTATAGAGGGTCCAGGTACAAGTGAGTAAAGCATGCCCGCTTTGAAATTATATCATTTCTAGCTTCATCTAAACCAATTAATTAACTTTGTATCGTTACAATCTCAAACTAGGGAATAGTGCGCGAAATGTCAATGATTATGGCGTATCCTATTTAAAATGGTTTTGAATGTGGACTGCATTCCTAGTAAGCGATAGACATGTTACGTTTAATTGCTATTCATTAAGGGTGATAAATGGTTTATGGTATGTAAGGGCCAGGCAAAACAATATTGAAAATCAATGTACTGAATCATATTTTGTGTATTTTTCATGGTTTCATTTATCTTTCAAATAATCCCCAACCATAGCATCCGATTCACCCATCGACGTTTGATTGCTGAAAACGAGAAATTTCGGCTCATACGACAACGTACTAGCATGGTAAATGAGTCTGTTTTTTATTCATTGGTTGCCTAAGCTTTGGTACCGTTCTTGGGCGCGTGACATACAATCCGTATTATCCTGTCCTCCGCTGGGAAATCAACTTTATTATGTATTTATATCGTTTTAGCTTCCTTTTTCACTTTCATCCGCTCGAATGAAAAGTCAGGTAGGGTTAAACAATGTTATGATAGGTTTTTAGTGCCTTAACAAGAGCAATGTGTTATATGTGTGATGCAGCTTAGTTTCTGCAATACATGAAGTCGTAGCAAACGACTGATTTTTGTGCAAAAAGTAACTTACAAAAGATGATACCATTGATATACGGAATTAGGAATCTATAAATCATGAAACTTTTCTTTGATATTAGAACTTAACTTGAATAATACTGAGTAAAAACAGCACGATGATGCGATAATTGATACTTAACATTTTCGAATACACTTCTTTATCACAACCTTTTTTTATTACGCATTTTAGGTTAGGTGCTATAGTCAGTTCAAATTAAATATATATAATTTTAGTAGAGTTGTTTAGTAAAGCTGTTTATGTTAAATTATAAAATTTGTTGTAAAGTTTCTATCACAACATTTGAAAGCTTTAACATTTGTTGTAGGACACAACATTTGAAAGCTTCAAAGAATTAGTATAACTGGATTATTAATGCCTTTCGAGCTACTTTTCAGCTCTTGATGTAAAGAAATGTATGAAACATTTTTTTGTTAGTTTTACTGTAATTGGATTATTTAATTTGTAAACTGGTTGATTGATCAATTTTTTTTTGTAGATTGATAGGATCATATTTGGTTAACTTATGAAAACATTATATTTAAAGACTATAGTATTGTTTTTATAAGAATATTGTTTTTAAATGTGAATAAATAGTACTAAAGCAGGGCATAATGTTCTTGAGCATGAAAAAATGACCATCTGTATTTTGCAGGTGAGACGAATTTTTTTACGATACGAAATTATTTCTAAATATTTCTAAACTTGTTTCGGTTTTTTTAAATTTTTAGCTTTTTGATTGTTTAATTTCAATAATCAGATATCAGGAATTAACCATAAATTTAAATATTACTTACCAGAACATCGTGCACCTGGCATGGATGATGAATATCAGTTATAGAAACGAAAAATAATCACTTCACACGCAATAATAAATACATTTTAAGCACAAATAGACCTTTTTGTAATCAAAGTATATTGGTATATGGTCAGTACATTGACAGTGTACAAGTCAAGTGAATCTAAATTGTAAAATAATAAACAAATCCCATTATAAACGGCTGTTTTTATTTATTCACAACCTGTTCCTTCACCCGGTGACAACTAGTACTTCTTTCAACATGAGTGATTGTGAGACCGCTTAGCTAGGTGCTGTGTGTTGTGAATAATATGCTAACCTTCTTGTCGCAGGGCAGCTATTGCAAAAGGCCAGGCGCATCTCACCCTCTTTTATTGTTGTAAGCCTTCGGTGTTAAACGGGCTCAACTACCCTCGGCGATCGAAATGATCTACGCCAATTCCCGTGAGTATTAGCGTTGAGTTTCCCCTTGCTAGCTACCACCTATCAGCACCGCACGCGCACTGAAAACGGAAGGATAGTTGTCCTTTCTAATCTCATCTCGTTCGGTGTACCTATAATTGATTCGTTTCAATGTAGCAGTCATTTATAACTAGTTAAGCCATGAAATTAATTATTTATAAACACGCCGGGTGACCGATACCAACTGCTTTTGAAATATTTGTATTGTATCCTTCTCGTGCTAAATGTATCTGATAGGGGGTTCAGCTACAGTGTGAAAATCGTTGGATCAAAACATGAGCTCAGCATGACCGCTTGGAATGAAAATATGTTTTGATTTTCCCGATTAAGAACATGATTTGGTGCAATTCGCAGGACAGAGGGTCCGTCCTATGTTCAGCCGAACTAATAGCCGCGTGCGCTTATGGGATGCTCAATTTGACAAGGTAATTTACAACCGTAAAAACATACGCCCAAACATTGATATAAACGATGATGATAGCCCAGGGATGTAGACAATAGGTACGTGAAGCTTATGTGATATACTAACGTAAAAAACTTGATTTTAATACTGCTTACATTCGTCAACTGTATGTTGTAAACATATGTTTATCATTCAATTATGAAATCAATTGCATACGCAATTATGAAATTACATCTAAAACTGTTATCGGTCCTGGATAGTTTAAAAAATTAAATGAAAGGGGTCGTTAAAAAAAACCTAAAATTTCACGATAAGAACTGTAATTCTGACATTGTATTGTTCTAACGGTGATCAAATTGTAAGTTGGCAAAAGGGTCCATATAGTATATAGTTATCTATTATATACAGAGTAACATTATACACATAGTGTTACATACACAAACATTATTTTGAACCATTTGTTTATTAATCAAATTTTACGAATTGCTTATATGTGTTAGCATATTAAGGCATCAAAAGTCCTCTTTGATTGATTGATCATTAAGTAACATAATAAAAATGTATCGTAAAACATAAGTGTATATTCAACGTTCATCATCACTTGGTACGGTACGATCTCCAATAGTGTGCTTTTATCTCCAGTATAAGCGCAATTTTGCAAGGTAATATATCTGCATAAAAATCTAAAGAGTAGCTGGAATAGAATCCTTTGTATGTTAACAATTGAACACACTAGATGCTAGATTTTTTGTTCAAATTTTTAGTGCTGTGTTACAAAATTCTAAACAATAGAATCCCGACAACAGAGCAGTACAAAAATTGTTGGTTATATATCGTAGGCTTTCTTGTCGCAGGCGAAACAAACTGCCACAGATTACGTAGAAGATGAACGCCATCATGTGTGTAGGAAAAGGACGAAAACACGGAATCTGTTGTACACCTACAGCTACTAAAGCCGCAAAGGAAACCTACATCAAACGAGATTGGAACACAAAAACAGAAACATCGAAAAAGTGTAATAAATTGTGTGTCTGTAATCGAGTCAATAAATTCATCACATGATGCCTGCTTAATATATTCGTTATTTCTTAAAGTTAGAGAAGAAGGGACAGCAAGGACGTCAAAATGGGAGAGATATCAGCGCAAGATGCAGACGGAAGCCGGTAGGTGATTACCAACTGAGGCCGGTAGACTTATTCCACCCTTCGTATTAACCATTCGTTAGGGGGTAGGAGGAAATAGCATATAAGCGTCCCTATCACATAAGCCCAACAGCGCGTACTCTACTTTCTGGGGGGTAAATAATGGTATCGCTACAGTGTCTTCTATCACTTATATACTAAATGATCATTCCAGCACCGTTGACTAGGCGAATCTGTCTCTTTTCTTTACTCCTAGATACGAAGCTGGTACGTTTGTGACTGGTCTTTTCCTTCAACGTTTATTATCGGTGGGTTATGTTTCTTTCGTTTTCAGCATGTTTCGATGCTAGATGCTTCGTGAGGGCAAAAAAGGTACCATTTTGATTTGACATTCCTATCACCGTTGGAGCTGCTGAAACCATACGTCATCAACATCCCAAGAGAATCGTCGAAACTGGATTGAAAAGTAATTGGTCAAGTAGCACTGTCCATTTGCGGATTGTTTCAAAACTGTTTTTCAACCAAATGAACAAACAAATCTCACTTTTAAAAACCCAGTAGTTGAAAAGTTGTTGCCAAATTTCTATCAGTCTTTAGTTGGAAGGCCGTTTTCATTCGAATAAGCTATAACATTTTTAACAGCAGCTTAGTGTTGTTTGTCGAGCACAAAGGGATGGATGAAACATTTGATACTTCTGTTTAACCTTGAAGTAAATGTTCGTATAGCTAACAATACATGGTATAGCTTGGAAACGTTTCTGCAATGTTGTTAAAATACAAATGTATTTTTTGAATAAATTGCCTATATATTCCATGATACACCAAATGGACTTTTAAGTATTTTGAATATTATGCTATGAAAGTGTTTATCGAATGTGTGTTTTTCAGTTTATCAGAATTATATTTTCAGTTTGGCTTTCTTCGATTTTTTCACTATTTATTTAGGATCATCGAATTGCTTGCATTTGTACTGGTTTATTTATCATTAGAATTTGATATTATTGCTTTAGAGATTTCCTTTGAATTTGGGCAATACAGGCTTTTGTCTACTGCGGCAGTTAAAGCGGCGTAGGATAAGCAATATCAAAAGACTATTGCTAAGCAGAGAGTATTAGAGCAGTATTAAGAGGTGTTTTTTTGAATATAAAATCTAAATTATTCATATAACTGTTAATTTATCATTCATATAACTGTATGTACTCAAATCAGCTATCATCTCTAAGAAAACGACTTGATGCTCGAAGTGATTGCTTGACGATTTTTAAAAAGATACTTGTCAATCCTTGCGTATGTTTATCAGACATTTATCAGTTTAAAAAAAATCAGCGCCCAAATAAATGCTCTTATGATTACATTGAAAAAAAAAATACCCGTAAATATCCGTCTCAAAAATGACTGCCAGCCATGATATTAATTCAAGTACGAAGAAGCATAAACACGCCGGAAGCGGTATGTACTGAGCATGAAGGTTGTATATTTTTCTCTCAATGGTGCTTGGGGATTTCAAAACGTGGTCTTTAGTATATATAAGTGAAAATTATACCTAGCTCGGATCTGAGATAGACATATACGGAAGATGTTTAGAATCACTTATGCTTAGACCAATTGGCAGTTTGATAGGTTTATTTCCCGCGCGCAGCATGTTTGCGACAACCTTTACAAGTTGAAGAATGAAAAATCGTTAGGGAGTCCACACTCTTAACGCCAGCTCCAAAAAGTTCTTAAAATCCATTAGAGTTTTGTTTTATTTTGAGTGGGTGCTAAATATAACCGATGAATACATGGATAAAAAGCGAGGATCAACATAGCCACGATGCAGCCTTATATGTCGAATTGGATCATTATGCGGTTTAAAGAAAGCTCAGAATACATTTTACGAGTTGTACGTAATGAAAAATAACAAGCTGTTTGAGTTCGGTTTATGAACGTCTGTTCAAATATTTTCCATATTATCAGACCCTCATCGTTATTTTTATTTATAAAGTAGCATATAGAAACAAGTTGACATTTTTTATCATAGCCAATCTTCAATAATGAAATATATTCCAAATGCATAAATGTTGATTTGTGTTTTTACTTACCTATAGTGTTTTTTTACTTTTGCTAAGAAATACTACAATATTTTTTTTTAAATCATAAGTGTTTAAATCATATTGCTAACCCTAAGTTGTAAAATGACCATCAGTTTATCATTAAAAACGAATTAAGAAATATTTTCAGAACGAATTCCGGATGGGATATTGAACGTACTTCACATTCCAAATCACCACTCGATATTATAGCTATCGATATTATAGCCACTTGATATTATAACTATTTTAGACTATCGAATGAATTTTAGTGAAAAAATTTTATTTAACCTTTTAAGCAATTATGATTTTATGCTTCAAGTTTGTGATTTAGATCCGGTGCAAACCTTAAGCAAAGTAAACACAAGACAATACTTGAAACTATGGTTAAGCTTAGTAAGAGTAGAGCCATAAGAGTGTAAATTGTTGACTTGTTACACACAGCTGGAGATAACGTTTCCCACAGGGAAAATAACAAGAAATCTGTTACATCCCTTTTTCAAAATGTTAACTCTTCCACGGGGTAACAAGTTGTATTGCGAGCATCCCGGGGGAATAAAGGATGAGCTTCAGGCCACCACCCTGCAAATCCGGAAAATCAAAGCCCCGTTGAATATCGTGGGTACGTTTACATGCCCAATCAACACTCGCATCAATGTAGGGGGTATATTCAATTACACCGTTCATGAGATTAATCGGGCTGACACCCACCAAAAACCTCCTCACACGTTTGTTTGTTCAATGTTAAATTTGCATCTATCTGGCAAACCGAAACATTAATATCTTTTAGCAGATTTTCATACACAAATATTATAAATATTAGGTGTGCTTTGAAATGGAAACTGTGGGGATTGTGTTTAATTTTTTTCGGACGAATGGAGTATGCTCTTAATTAAGCTCTGGTAATTGTTTAAAAAATCGTGATAGTTTTTATTATTTTTAACTTTTTTTCTCTGTCGCAATCATATTTTCCTACATTCGTAATGTATAATATGCTATGAAAACATAGGAAATAGTTTACATTTTACTCAGTATATACAGCTGCTTTTGTACGCATTTTAATGTTAGAATGATAATAAATTAATAAAACAACTGAACAACTGTCTATTCCTATACAAGATTCAACCATGCACGTATTGTACCTACGTTCTACGCACGCATACCGCATTTGATACAAACGCGAGACCCCGTACGCACTTGTTCATTTTTCGCGAGTCGTTGCACTCAGCTCCACCAGAGCTCCAGAGTATTTGTGCGCGAGATGACTATGCTTCGGATTTGTACGGTTTGAATAGTTTTGGTTTTTCCGGCGTCACAGGAAGCATAGTGGTCTGGTGGCTGTTAGGGCTTAGGTGGCTCGATTGGTTGACGGCAACGGTTGCAGCAGCCAGGAGCAGGCTCTTCGTCGACCCGTTTAAAGATTTGACTGGACTAACACTGGAATTGCTAGAGTTCGACGTGGATGCGGAGGTGTCAAACTTAGACCGATCGGAAACGGGGCTGAGCGAGAGTGCCGAGTGCGGTGATGCAACAGGACTGCGGCCTTGGTGATGCAGGCGTTGCGATCCTGTGCAGGTGGTGTGGTCTTGCGGAGGCGTGTGCGACTTTGAGATACCAAGGGTCGCGTATGCCGCCGGTGGCATTGTGCCAGTGGTGCCCAGCATGGAGTTTGCTACTGGATACGTCCCGTGATTTGGGCCAGTTCCGGGCGTTGACAGTCCTGGGGCGGTTCGCTGCGGGATAGGATACGGTGTGTAGCGTGGGTAGCTGTACGCGGTAAAAGGATGAGCGCTTGCAGAAATGCTAGTCGACACCGGCACAACCGGTGGTGGGATGACCGGCATCTGGGTTAGCATAGGTGCCGGAGGATAGCCGTATGGCATGCCGACGGAGTTGGCAGCGGCCTGTAGGATTGAGGCTGCAAAGGCCGGGTCCGAATAGACGGCGGCGTACGGCCAGGCGACCGCAATGCGCTGTCGCTTGTCTTTCATGCGTCGGTTCTGGAACCAAACCTGAGGAGATACGAAAAACAAAGAAACGGTTCATTAGCATAAACGATTGTGATGAATGGCGCATGGTGATTACATGCTTCGAAAAAGCCGCGAAATTGATGTACCGTGAGCGGCGGTCACATCAGTAGTACGAGGAGTACCAGCAAAGCGTCATGAATCATCAACGCTTAAAGCTAGATGGCTCGAAAAGGAATTTAAGCTGAAAGTTGTACCATAGGTACAATTAGCACCTCTTCGCTGTGAAGCTTCTCCTTTATCATCTTGATAACCTTCTCTGATGCAGGGCCCAACAATGAGTTTGGTTATTTATTTTCGGTAGCCACCGATACAACAATAAACCAGTGGCTGTAAAATTACGTTAACCGCGCTCAAGAGCTAACAAACTGATGAGAGGAACGCAGTAAGAATTCTGCCACCGATCAAACCGAAACCAAACAACTATATTTCGTTTCTAATTTCTGTGCCATTGAGAGCGAGATGGGCGATCGAGGTAGGAATGTGTTTGGAAACAAATAAAATCACACCAGTGCAAAGAAAGCCTGAGATAGTTGTGCTGACGTGGATGTGGCGCGTAGCGAGGGAGTGAGAAATATACCATCATAATCATAATGTTGGTGATCATCGGCGAAGCCGTCGGAAAGGATCGGTTGATTTTATTGACTTTTATGTCAAATGGGCCGACAAAGCCGGAATCTAGCGGCGTACCGACGGCGGCATTCGCATTCACAAAGGCAGGTGATAATTATATTAATTTTATTGTCGTTATATGCGATAATTGCTCAAAACAACTAATGTATCGTGGCCGTGTGAGCCATAGCACGGTAGCCATTGGTACCCGCGGACAGAAAGCGGATGAGAGCGGGTTGAGAACAAGGGAATTAAATACTAACCTTAATGGTGGACTCGGGAAGGTTGAGTTGGGCGGCCAACTCGCAACGCCGCGGCCGAGAAACATAGTTTTCTTTGTAGAATTCCTTCTCGAGTCGGGCCAGCTGATCGCGTGTAAAAGCGGTACGGTAGCGTCGAACAGATGGATCCAGGGGCGGTTGTTGGCTGTTTCCACCATGATCAGACGACGGCGGGCTGGTGCAATCTGAAGATGAAAGCAGAGAGAGAGAGAGAGTTGTTTAGCATTTTAGCACATATCGCCTACTGACAAGAGCAATAAGGTTCTAAGAAGAAGATGTCAATTAGATGTCCGACAACGAACACAAAGAAACTTCGGCAGTAGGCGACGCATAATCCTGCTCGTCGATGCTCAAGTGGATCGATGCTTCCAGCACGGGAAGCTGTTTACCGACCGGATAGAGTGACTCTTAGGAAGTTGAGACCGTTTTTACACATGTGTGAGCCGCAAGTGGTACGGCTCACTTCCGCAGTACCAGTAAACATTTGTTTGGCAACTTCCACTTAACTTCCACTTTTCAACGCCACCAGCGCATTCCTGCCGGCTGATGTAAAGCTAATGACTGTGCGACCAACGGATAATGGAAGGAAGCGGCTTGTATGAATCGTTGAAAAGTTGCTGGGCTTGATTCTTACCGCTTAGTGGAGATAATGGAGGCGACGCCTTTGCGCTGTACTGATGTGCCGCCATCAGATCGACAGCAAGCCCAACGTTGGTGTCTCGATGCTGCAATGCATCCATACCGTAGTTACGAAATCCTTGCATTGTCACAAATAATCGCACATACAACTGTTCACACAAGCACGCACTTTTTTCAGATATTTGCTGTTTTACTGTTGCCCGTTTTCTGTTCTACTCACAACAGCACGTTCACTTTTGAAATCACGTTCACGATATGCTCTCAAACGGTAATGGGTTTGGTACACTATTTTTACGCAATGCTCGTATGGCTCGTTTCACTAAACTTAATCCATTCTATAACTGTTTTGCCACTGTTGGTTTTTCCAGTATTAAATCCGCTTCGGCTATGTGTATCACGCGTATTCTATCAAGGATGCGTACTGTGCACGGTTTTGTGTATTTATGAAATCCCGAACACACATACGGTACGAGCATGGGGCAGAAACTGTGGCGAGTATTCGAAAAAGCATTTCGTTTTATATGAACCCTTGGCAAAACACACATGGCAGTTCTCCTACACGGCAATTGGGAGGGCGTTTCCGTTAGCGACTGCAAGGCGTTACTAACCGACCGAGAGATAGAGGGAAACGGCACTATGGCGAGAGAGACTCATACAGCATTCGGCTACCTGTGCCATACCTACACAATTTGACGGGTGGAAAATACATATTCAACAACGATTTCATAAGCCAGCTTCATGGAACTTGGAACTCCAAGGTAAAGTTTGTATTAACAGATATTATTATTTATTATTTTTATTGATAGCGAACTTATTTTTATTGATAGCGTGTTGATCGCACATGAAAACATTTTTTCATATAATTACTCTGTTATTTCATATATTACTCTGTTTTTCATATAATTGTCTGTTGCGTTAGTTTCCATACCACTACAAATTGTCCGCTATAGAACCGACTTTTGGAAACGGCTGATGCAGTGCTGCGACGTCGATTGAGCGGTAAAAAGTGGGCGTGTTAAACATTGCGCGGCTACATGCGAGGGTTCATTTTAGGATTTTTAGACGATTCATCTGACTCCTATTTTTACTTATCGTTCTTTTTCATACAAAAAGCTTAGGATAATGCTGTATGAAATCAATCTCTTAAAAAAAATTGAATTTGAGAAATATATTTTTTGTTCTATGTTGTATTTATTTTTGAAATACCATCAGTATATATTATGTGAGAAAACCACAGGTTGCTACGACTAGGCGGTACTATTTCAGAGTAATTCGTTCTCTTTTTTTCTAGGCAGCAAAGCATATTGGACTAGCCACGGTGGCGGAATTGTGTATAAGAGTGAAAGGAATCTCGATACTGCTCCGTTGTCTCACATTGGAATACATTGGAAGAAGGTACAAAGATGGCGATGTTTAACTGCCTCGGCGGAATGAGAATAAACAAGGGTACGATCCTGAAGAGAGGATTGGAGCGTTTTGTTTGCCACAAGGATTATTATCCTTTTGCGATTATTAGTGTATGATATGATATAACGCTCGACAGCAGTTCCGGTACTACGAGGCTAGGGGTCGTGGCAGTTGGTAGCGCCGAGCAAGATGAAGTTTTACGGTAAAAACGTTAGTAAGATGAAGCGAATCTAGAAACGTAGTGTAAATTTATGAAACAGCGCCGGTATAAGGGAAATAATTCTGTGTATAAGTTAGTATACTAAACGAGTTGATTACTATTGATACTAACATCAACTACTTTTAAAGTAAATCCGAAACACATCAACCGGTGCCGACTTCTTTTGCTCCAGTGTTTAGTTTACCGTTTTCGATCGTACTTAGTAATAACAAAATGTACCTAATAATAAAACCACCTTAATCAACACTGCACAAAGCGTATTCTCCATGCTCCTTCGTTCAATTGCTTTTATAGGGTATAATCGTTTGAATGCTCAAATAATTTGATACGTTTGCAAAATTAACAACCAAGACCCTTGCCGAAAGATAGCCATTTATATATAAATATATATGTATATTTATATACATGGACCTTCGAAAAGGTAGGTGGGACCATACATAAATTTTACTCGTATATACACGTAGGGGCGATAAGGATTTGGGGTTGAGAAGTTAAATACAGATAACGAACGGTAACATTGTGTACATAAGCATTATACCGTCAGTGACGTAGCAGCAAATCAAAGGGCGGCAACGGCAAGGAGCTGAGATTTCCACACCCAGGATTTTGCAGCACCGATTCTTGGGTTTCGCTTTATTGTTCTGTTGTATAACCATCTCCCTCCGGCGGTTATTGGCCAGATTATATTCTGCGAAGCGGCAAAACTTTTAAAGCATTGGAGTGTCTTTATGCAGCTACTGTTGGAAAACCCCTGGTACCGTTATTATCATACACTTTTCTCTTTGGCATTATTGCTGTATTTGTAGAACACGATTTTTTCTCCGAACGCTATGTATTCGCCGCTCTTAAAATATTCGTAAAATTTATGATTTTGGGTAAGTTTTCGAGCATGGTTGATTATGGCGCTTATGCGTTGTATAATCGAACATTATTACGAAATAAAATTGATATGAAATGAGTACGTGCTGTTAAACTAGAACAAAATTTGCTTTTGTTTCGTGGCGAGTGTAACAAACATTATTGTGCTTGTGTTATCGATCTTTAGCATACCTAAACATAAAATACTTCGTTAATATAATCGGTTGGATACAGGCATCGCATATGAATGCTTCTAAACAAACAATGTTAAAGCTCGTTAGCGCTTACTTGAGTCTACCTATTTCAACAACCGACTAGACCTGCAATAGGTGTTAGCTTGGTATGACAACAAAAAAGATAAGATAAACAAATATGGGACGTACAGGATTCCGCCCAATAGCTTGAATACTGGTTGCTTTCGATTATCGGCCTACAATGCCTTAAACAAATATGTCATTTTATTGGTAACAGCCCACTATTTCTTCTTTCTCGCATCGTTCCTTCTTGCTGCAGGTCATTGGAGATCACACAGGTAAACAATAGAGGTAGACAAAGATAGCAGGATATCGTAATTTAGAGTGTTTTAGAAATTGTACCTTCTTGCCATGGAAGCATTCTGTTAGCTTCTCTTTGTCTATAAGAACAGAAATACATCGCAACTCAATAAGGCAGGTAGATCAAAAGCACTATGACAAATTCTATGATTATTCTTGCTGTACGTGAATCTATGTTTGCCGTAACAAAGGATATACTTTATGATTAATCAACTTAAACCGAATTTAGCGGAATTATTTAATCCTTGCCATTTTGATGTATTATATACAATTGCTATGTGGTTTATCGACAAATGTAACGTAAATTTAGAGGCATAACATTATCCAAACGAAGCGGTCTTTTTAATATATACAACTGTATAAATTAGTAAGTTTATCAAAAAACGAGCTACGTAGAATGCATAGCATTTTTTACTACGATTGTTTTTGATGTCCTGAACCTTGACTACAGCGCTCATAGAGGCGCTACATATAAGTATTTATATATATATCCCGAAAAGCAAAATCGAATTATTTCAAAATGAAATACTTATTGATTACGATGTCATTCGTTATGTTAAATGTATGAAACCCTTTGTTCAGGTACCTAGTAGTACTGCAACGCATGCATTTGGAAAAATTAGAAGCCTGTTGAGTACAATATAATGTTGCATTTGTGCAAAAATCTGTTCCTATCACTAAGCTGAAAACAAAATTCGACGAAAATTC
Organism: Anopheles nili; assembly: GCF_943737925.1. Lineage (NCBI taxonomy): Eukaryota > Metazoa > Arthropoda > Insecta > Diptera > Culicidae > Anopheles > Anopheles nili. The sequence continues at coordinate 37,383,961 of NC_071292.1, forward strand.
GAAGAGTTCATTAAGAAACCACTTTTCCCTGAAAGGCTTAATTTCTGTAAGTTTCTGTGATTCGGTGTATAAAACAATAACAATCTTCGTGAACCTACTACATTCGTACCTTCGAGCATACATAAGAGCAGTGCAATTGAAGGTCTACAAATATCGTGCTGAAATAGCAGCAATTCTTTGTGTTATATAAACGAAATCGAATATTTAGGAAGGAAAGCATTAGGAGAAAGCATAAAGGTAACCTGGAAACACTGAGCAAGGGCATAGACCAGTGAACGACGGAGCCAGCGCCTGTAAAACCCAGGAGTATAGCTAAATTTCATTCGACAACGACCTTGTCGAAATAGATTGGGATAATATTTTTATGTTTATACAGCTTAATTAGTTTCAATCACCGCCTCTACCGCCATCGTTTGAAACCATCCTGACAAAACAGGATCCTTTTTGGCCCATCTTTAAGTTTGGTTTGTTTGGTTCTCGGGATTGTTGGTTGGCTCGCCAGTTCATGGTGTTAATAAGATTTCGTTATGCTCAGTAGGTGCTTAGTCTGTAGAACCCGCATAAAAATTAAGTTATATGGCTACCGAAAGGTTAAGCAATATATGTCAACCCAAAGTGACATACGGAAACACACAATGGTACTGTGTGTGAACACAGAGCCAGCAGCAGTAAAACATATCTATTCGTTTCGCATTGCTTCTCCTACACTGTTGAAGTATTTTTTTTGCGTTGGAAACGAGAAGAATTGAAAACCGTTGCAAAAGATCCTTCACCCCTGGCTGCGGCAGCACAGCACGATAGCATGGCAAGGAGCACAATAAACAACAACAGTGGTGTGTAAACACACAATAACAACCAGCGGAGGGAACAGCATCAGTAGTAGCATTGAAACAGCAGTGGTAAGATGAAATATTTGAAAATAGTTTATTGAACAGAACCTTAATTGAGCTCCTGGGATTCATGTTATGAAGTAAAATATGCTAGCTAGTAAAAACCATGATTTATAAATTTCGTTTTGCGAATAGCAGACTCTTTTTAGTAGAAACATTCAATATTTGTGTTAAAAACATTGTCGCGTTTAAAAATGCTTTCGCTTTTTGGAATAATTTCAGTTTCATGCAATTGCTAAAATTGTCTTGTGGAATAAATGTTATCAGCAACCACGCACGAAACGTTACGTTCCAAATCGATTGATCAACCGATATTATTATGGAATGTCCCAAGTAGTGGCCTAGTAGCAGATTACAAGTGTCCTTAAAAAAGAACGACATGATCTACTAATAAATCGTTCTCCACTTATCATCTATGACAGGAATATCTTACGGTTCTGGAAGTGCTAACAACGTTCAAGTTAAAAAAATGGTGCTTAAAAATAGCATCTCCCTACCATTTCTTCCGTCTATTTGGGAGTTATAGAATATATCTTTGCCATGAAAATACACGAGCGACATTTCTTCAAATTAATATCGATCAAGCCGAAATATTTTGTTCCATGTTTTAGCTACAAAAAAATGATGATGGTTCACATAACTAAAGTCAGAACATCGTACAGTAATTTGGCATTTATGCGGTACATGTATGGATGTTCAGCCATCGTATTTCGTTTTTGATAACTTTATATATATATGTATATATATATATATATATATATATATATATATATATATATATATATATATATATATATATATATATATATATATATATATATATACACATATATATATATATATATATATATATATATATATATATATATATATATATATATATATATATATACATATATATATATACATATATATATATACATATATATATATATATATATATATATATATATATATATATATATATATATATATATATATATATATACATTTTGTATGGTTTCTTCAGCTTTTGTTGCATAGGTTTGAATCTTTATCAGTTATTATCACTTTTCACAAATAATTTTTGTCACAAATACCAATAAAGTTTTATTATATTTTTACGCATGCGCATATGCTTTGATCAAACGCCACAGTAATAATGAAAGCTAATAGTGGTAATAGTTGAATAATCGCACATCGAGTATGGAAAAGCCGTATGATTTCCAATCTTCATATTTCTCCTAAGTATTGCGGCAGAAACTGTTTAGGAGTTTACCTGCTATCTTATAGTTTTACATCCAGAACAGATAGCACCTTGTTTTAACAGTTAGCGAGCCGCAATGAACAAAGCGCAGGGAACTAGGGATTGAACTATAGGTGTCGTTTTATGTATTATTAATTGAAAGATCCTAAACCAATGAGAAGCTGTTTGCAACTCATCATGTCATTTAACCTAAACATCACGTAAGACAAATAAATTTCTCGAAGTAGAACTTATTTCTTCGTTATTCGGCAAAACAAATCAATTTTATAGGTTTCATTGGGAAGGTATCTTGAACAAAGCCGAGTATTGGTGAAAAGTATTACTAGTATTTGAAATCCATATTTTCATGTTACAATTTTTTCAAAACAATGATTCCAAAGATATTTTTTTTCGAAACCATGAATATATCGTCAAAACAAATATATTAATTAATATGGTCATTTAGATTCTACCTCTATTTTAATCTAAGATTGCACATCTTGGAAGAAGGTTTACAAAAATGCAATAGAGATTGTAAAGCAAAATAAATAATTTAATCACTTTCAATTCGTAAAAAGTCCAGTCGTCTAAATGCTCTCTTTTATTGCATCACTTTGTTTTAAATGAACAACGTATCTCACTTTAAGGTTAGCTTCTTATCTTGGTTGACCTTCAGTTTTATGTGTCTTGTTGTGTTGTTCTTTCGTCAATCTTCAAAGCACATAGATCAGTGTGTCCAACTACTGATTTTTCTACATTTCATCAGTACCAAGTACAACATGTGAAGAAATAGGATAAAAGGACGCATTTATTGTACTATAATAAATAAATAAAAATGTGTATATTGCTATAGAAAAAAGGACTGTAATAACAGAAGGGCAGGAAAGTTACTTGGAATAAACTAACAAGATTTGAAAACTTCTGAAAATGAATACGTGCATGTAATGAAATTTGTATTATATTCTTTACTGACCATATGACTAAACTTACGATAAATAATAGCGGTTAGTTAGCTGCTGTAGTCAAAATAATTCACTTTATAGTATATATACTTTTTCTATTTACCAGCAAGTTCCCAAAAAATTTAAAATTTAAATTTTTGTTTTATGAATAGGTTAGCTAGTAAAATTTATTCAAATTTTTGAAACTTATCCCAATGTATCGCAATTGAGTTTCGTTGTGTTTGCTAGCTTTATACTACTTGCATTCTATTTTTAAGATCCTTCTCCACTCTTGTACTATATGTTCGTGTTTTATGAAAATACTTTATTGTTCATTAGGGGAATGATTTATCTTCCAATGAATGAGATCTTGATCAAAAATATAATTTTCACCGTAGCTAATATTAACAAATCTAAAAACAAATATAACACTTACATGGTTTCATTCAAATGATCACAGACTCAACAAATATTGTTTAATTACTTTTATGTAAATTTAGCGATGAGGATGATTTTATTTTGGGTTTCTTGGCCGATGTATCCTCTAATATTGTTGCATAAAGTGTTTTCATGCTCATAATATATGATTTTATATAAAACGCGGTTGATTTCATCATTATCATTGTATATTCAATTGTTGGAGACATTTTGAAAGGAATCAGTAACAGAAAACTATAACGTTTCCGAAAAGAGCTCTCAAGCTCAACTTCGTGTTTTAAAACGAGATAGAAGATCGATAGAGAGAAAGAGACTTCAGAGATTTACCCCATTAGGGGTTTTCGTGTCAAATTCTTAATTTTACTTTGTGACGTCATTGTAGCCGTTAGATCGCACTTGTCAGAGGAAGCATGCATGACATTGTAAGCTTTTATATTTGTCAGGGCAGTAGCTGTAAGCTTTGGTTATTCATTCTTCAGTACTTACTACACACATACAATATGTCTCATGTGGCACTATTTTCATATTCTGAATAGTCTGATTGAATTGGAATTTAGTACATATGCTTTTTCTTACTCTATATTATGAGTTAGAATCAACAACTCAGAAACACAAGCAGGAAATATAGAAGAGCCTATTCGATTCAGAATGCCGTTCAAAAATCAAATTCTCGGCGGGTTTAAATGAAATGAGGCACAAAAACCCTGTCTCTGCTTTAGGACTTTTCGAGCCCAACCGTTTGGCAATCTTTAATTCCATCCTTTTTGGTGGACCCATCAACTTTACACTCGATCTCAGATTGACCCTACCACGCCACAACTGGCGATTGAAAGGACTTTATGGGTTGGATCGTCCGGTGCCATTCTAATTATGTATACAACATATCTGATCTAGACGGATCTTCGTTGCACGGCAGTGAGGCTATTGTACTGTTCATCCAGCTCGTCATTGTATCAGCTCTTCCATTGTACTTCTACACATACACATACATATTCCAAAACTCCTTCCGAGGTTGTCTATGAGAGGGGTCTTGTCTGTCAATTATAAATGTTTTGAATACGACGAATTTGGTAGCCTCAGCAAGTGATTTTGCTTCAACGATTTTGCCGATGCTGAGTTTTGACCTAAGATAGGTTTAGCTTTGGATGAAGCTTCGAAAGTGTGCTCACTTATCTGTATGTTACACTCTTACCTGGATTTGCATTTTCATTTGTACTTCCAAGTGGACCGCAGTTGGTGTTGATGCTGTTGATTCATCATATTGGTTTTCATTTATTCATCATATTGGTTAGCATTTCCAATCGAAGGTTTTCCCGTACCGAAGGTAGTCTGCATAATTGCTACATAGGACAACCGCAAACTAATGATGTCGTTATGACGTTGGCAATGGTCATTTTTACAAGCCTGGTAAGCTTGACCGGGATTCCAAAAGAACCCATTGCTTCTATGGGATACCAGGGCTATACTGCTATATGCTGCTTTGAAGTATATGAAGTGATGGAATGATTGGTGCTGCTGTTCTTCTTTACACCTTGCGTATTGCGTCACTCAAAGTTGGGTGACGGTAAATTTTCCATAATGCCGCGTTACCCATTTTTGGGTGACGGCAAAAACGCTTGATTTTAAAATGCAATTTTTTAGTATTTAGAACAACTATTATTCTTTAACATCAAATTTATGAAATTCTTTTAAAAATGCTTGGTACGTAAGGTGTTAAAGATCTGCCGCATGATGAAAATCTGGGTTTGCGGTTGATTTTCCGCTTCGAAGACCTTGCTTGTTTTCCAATATTTCTTCTGCGAATACGATTAATCTTTCTTGCAAGATAACGGAGAAAATCTTGTATTCAACATCGTAATACCAATATAGTAACGCTAGCTAACAGTAGCATGATGTCATCTGCCTATAGCTGTTTCTTGATCTGATCGTTTATAAATTCCTCAAAGTACTTAAATACCAATCGTGAGATTACCAATGTTAGATAACCGACCAGATTTTCATCCTTACTGCTGTGATCTGCTATCTCTTGGTAAAACTCTTTTACTGGACCGTAGCGCTCTCTTCGCCGAAGCTCCTGCATCCGCTATTGCTTCTTACTTCGGTGAGAACTTTAAGAATTTTTTTCAACATTCACAAAGGTGTTACATTGCTACATTCTGTACTGAGTCTACATATGTTTCTATCTTTACTTAAATGGCTAAATACCTTTGTTTCAGTAAATATTAGAAAACTAGCATTACCGCAATGTACGCACTTTTTTTTTTAAATAATCATCGTAAGTAAATATAAAAAGGACGTGTTGTTGTTTATTGATCAATCGATCATTGCTAGATGGCGCGATTATAATGCACCTTTAGGGGCTGGTCTTTGCCCTACTAGAAGGTATTAAGTTTATATATCAATTATGGTTAGCTTGGGCCCAGAAGCATAGACATATGGCCTGTAGTTGCCGGTCCTACAAATAACTAAGGTTTGGGAACAGTAAAAAATAAGAAGTAATACAAAAGGGGCCCAGGAAGCTAAACTCTTGTATCATACCGTGTCAAAAATTTAGTAGTAGAAGAAGAAGAAGAAGATGGCCCGAAGCAAAGAGGTATTAAAAGTACTTAGGACACAAGCCAATAATAACCATATGACAAGTTTTCATCGGGACGATGATTAATAAAGTATACAGTGTGCATATTACCTACAAATTCACCTATAACACCCCTGCTTCCGCAAAATATCTTCATCTTGCTCCGGCTCGACATTTAGGAGTAGCATAGTTTCACCTTTTCCAATGGGGAGAGAGGTCCTTAGAGGGGTCTTCATGCAATCTACTTTTCCTAGAATATACTAACTTTTTTATTGCAATACTCGGAGACTAGGACATTAACAAAGTTGACGAAACCCTCTTAGTCGCGTTCGAGAGGAAGATGCTCAGAAGCATTTTGGTCCCGTATGTGTAGAAGGACAATGGATGAGCGAATTAAACTGACCAGGTTACAGTAGACTGATCATGTCATTAGAATGGCTAGCCAGCCTGTAAAGTTCTTTTAGATTGTCCACATGGACAGAGGAGGTGTACTAGGTCGAAACTGAGATGTGGCAATTGTGTGGATACGTGCTCAAAAAAGACCGGGATCAACAAACAGCTACAGATTTTCCTAGAGCAGACCATAACCTGTGCTGTTGTATTTATTTTTTTTTAAATTATCCGACCAACTGGCACCCAACTGAATAATGTAACATGCAATATATTGTTATTTATTGCAGTTGATTAGATTATAGGCATTCGAACACACACAAAACACTTCGAACATTGGTTCAATGTTTTTGTAACAATGGAAAATGGACGTCAACCATTCGCCTTCAACCATATTTATGAATTTTTAGTCTACATTAGCAACCAGGCCTAAACCTATTGTTTTGTTAATGTTTCTTTGGACGTTTTATGGAACGGGGCAAACATTACTTTTGTTGCTTTGAAGAGCTTTAGGCATGGAGGCTTAGAATGAATAAGTTGCGTTTATAATTTTGATTAGATTATTTAAATTTAGCATGGATAATAAAATTTGGATATTCAGCCGTTTAATGTAGTTTGAATTTGAATATAACGTGAATGTTCCAAATAAAATACACGCAAAGAACTCACGCGAGGCTCCTGAGGATAGTCGAGATATGAGGACTTCTGTTTAGATGCTTATTCAGCTGGGTTGCGCCATTCAAACTTGTTTAAAATTGTACCCTGGGGAGTATTATCATTGTTATTTTGTGAGAAGCTACACTGAATTAAAACAAATAAACAAAGCTGAAACATCGAGTTTTGCTTTATTAAATACAATGGAAGTAGAAGTTGATAAATGCTTTGCTCATACAAAAAACTGTTGCCTCGTTTGCCCTTTTGGTTTACAGGTATGTTTAAAACGAGAATTGATGCAAAATATTCTTTTTGCTCATTTATCACATGGTGTACCTTTTATAATTTCTTGAGTTTCACCTACCAAAATACGATAGTTATACTGTTGCGCATCCAAGCTAGTAAATATGAACATTGGCAATCGATCAGATAGTACCCACAAAGTTCCTTCATTATCAACCTTCAGATCATTTGGAAAGACGAGAGCATCACTATCTGAGTCGACCAGTCCCTGTGTATCAGTATTCAATGGCATTAGTGTATTCCAGCAACCAACACCGTCCTTGTTGACCTGCGTATAAAAAATAACGCCCGTTTCTGAATCATAAAACTCGGCCGATGATTGCGAGTTGGGTCCACGGTCACCTAGCAGCTTAAAATCATAGTACGCTTGAGGGGTTTGTGCATACGACTCATTTTTTAGGACCGTATTTGATACCATAAATTCTTTGGTGCTTGAAAAAGCATGAAAATAGACTGGTCTGGTTCCATCCGGCAGCCTTTTTCCTACGGCCATTCCAAAGACTCCGTCTGTCCATTGGAAATTTACTCCGCCGATATTATAATCGCCAGCAAGGGGATCAAAGTGGAAGAAATTATGTTTAATCCGCCACGACCGATCTTCCGCTAACGAGTATACGATAACAGCATAGCTGCCTAAGTCCGGAATATAGGCAAAGGCATTATCACAATCGCCACGCTCGGTATCAACAATCTGTGAGAAAATTAGCAATTGTATCAATAATCACCGAGTAAATCAGCTCCATAGCTTCTCAACAGTATCTAAATGTTTGGATTTACTTACCACATTTGCAAAAAAGGAATCCTCCTTTAACAGCGTGCTGTTGAAAAAGTGTCTCCGTATGAGCTTATCGGTAAATAAATCAAAAAGAACTAGAGAAGGAGGAGCGTATTGCACGGCGTCACCGAGAATATCTGCCAGTCCGGTGTCCATTACCCACAAACGATCACATTCATCGGCTCTTACACGAAATGTTGAAATTATCGTTGAATTATTGTTAAAGTAATGCGTGCCTTCATCTGATGTTGGATTACGTTCTATAAAATGGATGAAATTGTACGGAAAATAGTATGCTTAGGAACACATCGATTAATTATTCGCAGCTAGATTTTTACTTGTCGGAAGTGTGTTTTCATCCCAGCTTGGATAAGGTTGTAATTGTGGACTCATTTCATCTGAAACGTTAACATATGTCAAGGATGCGGCCACACCTGACTTCCATCTACAAATAGAGTTGAAAAAACGACAAAAAAAGGAAAATGAAAAGGTTTATAATGATTAAAAACAACAAAGAAACATTTTTTTGCTATTACTTTGAGAGAACAGCTCAAAATGATAAGGAAAATCTCTAAAACAAAAAGTAAAAAGAAAAAGTACATGCTCTAGTGAAAAAAATATTTTAAGGAAGAATATTTAGTACATATAATTACGGACGATCATTTGTAATATTTAACTTTTATTTAAATCATTTAGTTTTGTTTAACAAGTTTATATGCACCTATGCATTTTATTCCTTTCGCTCATCTAGTTCCCCGCCCCTTTCTATGTAACATCTTTGAACCGGATCATTAAAGCTCAAAAAAGAGTGAGGATAAAAAAAAGAAAATTCCATACGGTTGATCTTTTAACTTGTACTCATATCTTGCTGCAAAAACCAGTACTATTCCGGTATTCAAGGATAACGTCTTTTCATTTCAGTAAATACTGAAAAGGTCAAATTACATATAAGACTGTTTTTTATGAAAGTTTACCTTTTCTGGCATTATCATGCACAGAAGTTTTTCAGTATTTTTATCATCGTTTTATATGAACAAGGTTTTATAACGAAGAAGCAGTGTTCTTTATCCCTTTTGTGTAACATGAATCGCATAGTTGGCAAACGCAACACTTTACGTAGGTAATCGGAAAGGTGGACAATTTTAACTCAAAAAATATATTTTAGTTCTATATATGCATGTCACCATCACACAATTACAAATTACAAAATTAATTCAATGCAGTATCTGAAACTAATTACAACTTTTTCTGGTGACTTCAAACTGTAGAAGATTTATTATTATATTACCTTGGCACAGTGATGAACAACTTGTCCCGCCAGCGTTCTAAACCGAGAGGAAGATTGTTATGAACGATGTATTTTCCAGATTCCAATGCTTCTTGCTTCACTTCATCTGATGGCCAAGCGAAAGATACTTCGCGCCACTTGAACTTTTCTTTTAACTTTACACCATCAGCTCCAAGAATTACTAACAAAACGAGGACTATATTCAACTCGCAAACTTTCATACTTGCTGTTATTTGAGATACGATAACCGACTTTGGTGCAGATTGCCACCAGCTACGTTCAATAGATTGCTCTACAAAGAATAGCACGATCGCGATGCGTCCGATCAGGAACGCGAACAATCCAAAATTGATGGTATTAACCGACCGACAACCGAAACGAATGTTTGCATGTGAGAAAACCGTAGCGAATAGGCTTCACAACAACTAGCGACCATCAGCTCTGAAGGTTTCCGTACTGGCGCCCGTAAAACCGGCTTTAATTTACAGATTCCACTTAGTCAGCCCTCTCAACGCCTAGCACCGGTTTTACATTATACTTATCTCTGTTTTTCTCTTCTAGCTGTGTCTCTTTTATCCCAACATTGTATTGTGAAATCCAGCTGCTTGTCCATCACAACCGATCGCACTAGATCGGAAATGATCGGCCTGAGCTATCCACCTAGATCTACACAATATTACCTCACAAAAAGGAAATCAAATAGCGTCGATAATTCGTGTTTGATCGTAGAGACAATAACCAGCAGAGTTAAGAGTTTGTGGGTTTTCTGTTAATCCCGTCACAATTGAGGAATACTCAACCTATTATGCATTGACGAAAGCGCTTAGTTTCCCATAAGTTGCATAAGCTAACTTGTCTTTACGTGACGAACGATCACGACTGCGATCTTCTAAATTATAAACTTGCTTAGCATACCACTGAACTTGTTTTCTTGCTGTTTTGCAGCTCTCTCGTGAAAGATCATATGAAAAAGTTTAACATTCAAATACAATTTTTCGTCTTGTGGCCATAGGCAACAAGTACAAGAAATTTTGCTATAATGATAAAAGAACTCATTTACAACAACCACTCATCATCAGTTATAGCATAAAAAAAACATACCACATTCATTGAAATTTTTGATGCGGTTGTACCGTTCTTTGCCGATCCAAAAGCTACTTTTGTTTTTACTTTGTTTACTTATTTCCATAGTTCAAAATTGAGCTCTTCTCTGAAGAGCATAAAATTGGCTTTTGAGTGTTCCAAGTGAAAGTAAAAAATGCAATTCTTATTCATTAATGTTCGCATTTTGAGAAATTTAATGCACGAGTTAATAAAAGCAGATGGTTTATGTTTAGCTCACCCAATTTTATTTTTTGCTCTTATATAATTTACAAATACGAATTAACAACGGATGTAAAATTTTACGATTGGATGAGCATAAACAAAAAAGAACCTGCTACTTTTACGTACAAAATGTGCTCGGGTTGGCCGTGATGTAATCGTTCAAAATAGATGTATGATTTGAAGCTGAAAGAATGAACACAATGTGAGCCCGCGTATTTTGTTGTTCATTGAAATTGTAGTCAACTCTTTTCTGTTTTTAAAATAATGTAGCCATATGAATTTAACTAAGGCAACGGTAACGTGTTTATTTTATACTGAATGCATAGTTAGCTATATAAACTATGTTACTGATTGTTATATTTAGGTTACCAAATGCATAGACACACACACACACATGTATGTATATATTGTTATATTTATATATATATATATATATATATATATATATATATATATATGTATATATATATATATATATATGTATATATATATGTATATATATATATATATATATATATATATATATATATATATATATATATATGTATATATACATATATATATATATATATATATATATATATATATATATATATATATATATATATATATATATATATATATATATATATATATATATATATATATATGTATATATATACATATATACATATACATATATATATATATATATATATATATATATATATATATATATATATATATATATATATATATATATATATATATATATATATATATATATATATATATATATATATATAAATATATATATATATATATATATATATATATATATATATATATATATAGATATATATATATATATATATATATATATATATATATATATATATATATATATATATATATATATATATATATATATATATATATATAATATATTTATATATATATATATATATATATATATATATATATATATATATATATATATATATATATATATATATATATATATATATATATATATATATATATATATATATATGTTTCTATATATATATATATATATATATATATATATATGTTTCTATATATATATATGTGTATAAATATATATAAATATATATATATATATATATATATATATATATATATATATATATATATATATATATATATATTATATATATATATATATATATATATATATATATATATATATATATATATATATATATATATATATATATATATATATATTTATATATATATATATAAACATGCCCATCTACATATAATTAAATGTAGCAAATGTATGTGTTTGTGTATACCAGATCCCTGATCTCTCATCATTGATATTTTCGCTTGGCTTGGTATATGGCTGCGACGCTTTCCAGTATTTTCGTATTGGGTGTTTGATTTATTTTTCGCATCTTTTATCTAAGCATTTTTATTCGACACCTTTATGCAAATTTTTACATTAATACACAAATGGCAAAATATGGTCAGATTTCAAATATTTTGCATTTGCTAAACAAATTGTACTTCCATTATACTACAACAAGGAAAATTGCAAAAAATGGACAAAACAAACATATAACAGCTGATTTGATTTGAATTGATAAGCACATTTTCATAATTTTTGCATGTTTCAAAAAATTAAAGGTTTACCGCCATCCTATGAAAAGTAATGAAGGTCTAGTTGAAATCATAGTTTTGTCTCATATTACGGCCGTAGGTTATATTGTCGGTTTAAAGTTTATTAAAAACAATAAAATAATTAAAGTTTTAATACAAAGACAATCTAATATGAACGTGATATGTACGGATTTTAAGTCAGTATTTCACAACATGCTTCATAATACATAAGTAAACTCGGGTCGTATAGGTCGAGTTTTTGCGTACATTAGAGAATTGGTTTAAATGTTAGCAATACTATCGTTCAAACTAAATGAAGCTTATCAAAGAGATTTTACTGTTTTTCTGGTGTGCTCCTGTCACCTTTGTTATTCCAATTGTTTATTGTAATCATGTATATAACATTCATACTGCTTCTTTCGTTTTCATTTTCTTAGCACAGATGATCTAAAAGTTTTACTACCTATCTCCTAATAAAACAATTGCCATTACCTCGAAAACATCTTCAACTCGCTTCGCGAAAGATGTTCAGACAATCATAAAAAGCTTTAGCGTAAGTGCTACGCTAAAGGCAGACCCTGACCGTACACCGGTTGTTGTGCCATTTAAGAAGAGATTTAAGAAGTTACAGGTATATAGTTAGTTCATACCAGCTCTTTACAAACATTACAAAATTCCCAAAACGTTAAGTTCCAACTCATATCGCACTACATACGCTATAATTTAACTCAGGTATTATATCGCAAAGTTCCTTCTTCTTCTTTACTGGCTCCCTCACAATTGAGCACGTCGTAATAACATGGCTTACCTTGCTATGCTTAGCCAAGGCTTTCATGACTGTTAAATAATCGTAGCTGGATAGTTAGTCCTGCGTATCGTGTGTTAATTCCTACATGCAAAATTCCTACTTCAATAAATTCAAAATATTTCAAACTTGATAATGTCTGAGTCAAATAAAGAGATGATATGATATGAGATGATGAGTAGCAATTCAGGTGTAAAATAGAGGAGAAGTACAAAAATGTTACGAGGTAGTGCAATTGAATCGTTTTTCAAATGAAGATCAGCAATGATTTTAACATGAAGTTCAGAAAAATAATAATAGTCCTCACTTCAGATACATCGGGATACTGAGTACATGAAACATATGCCATTTGGTTTGAGCAGTCGTAAGTAAATAAAAGATACGCTTGAAAGTATAAAATGAAAATTTTGTCATCTATGTTGCTTCAATTCTTTAAAACAGATAGATATGATGCAGCCGCATACTGCAGTGGGAACTCGTCAGAACGTGGAAAATCATAAATTGTCGAGGACCATCATCAGATCCGATAGTTCAAGAAGTAGAAACGTTTTCTGCAGGGGTCGGAGGAGTAGTAGATACAGCGGATTTTTCAGACTGGAGAAACTCGCAAGTACTACAGGATGCTGAACGCAGTACTTTGAGATGCAGTACGCAGTACTTTGACGAACATATTAACGGTGCGCAGACAGGGGATCTAGATTTGAGAGTGGGATAAAAAATTGAACGGCACATCAGCCTGGAGATCAAGTGCTCTCGCTATAGTTGGAAGAAGTTTCTAGTGTTATCTTATAGCTGAAGTGCAACAAATAAGCAGGGATAATGGCTTAGTTGCGGAGCTTTCCAAGATGGGACGGGAGCTGGAGCACAAGAACGAAAAGGAAGACTGTGAGCAGGAATAATTTTCGGGGCTAATGGAACCTGGGGATCATCCACCCAGTATACACAAAGGGCTACAGGCTAGACTGTGAGAACTACCCAGCCATCACAGTGCTGAAAGCTGTCTACAAGATCCTGTCCCAAATTCTCTTCTGCAGAGTTGTTCCATTTGCCTCAGATTTTTTCCGGGAGTTATTAAGGAAAATGGAAGAGCCGATACAATCACGAACTCTATGTAATGAAGGATAGCCACACTGTCGTGCAGCGAGTAAGACTCGTTAGGCTCCAATGAGCTGGTCAAGTCATTTGAATGGCACTCGACGATCCAGCCCGTAAAGTCCTTTAAGGCTGTCCGCGTGGAGACAGAAGACAAGCATATACTGAGATGGAGTGATGGCGTGTATGCATTCGCCAAAAAGGCCGGGATTAGTGATTATCAAACGGTGGCGCTCGACCTTGAGCGGTTTCGGTGTGTCTTGAAGCAGGTCAAAACCGCTAAGCGGTTTTAGCGCCTGAAAAGTAAGTAAAGAAGCAAGTTATCAAGCTGGTTTTGTTGAAGGAAAATCAACAACGGGCCAAATCTTCATTTTTGGGCAGATGCTATAGAAATGTCGAGAGCACCAATTTCCCACGCACCACCCTATCTTTTCCTTTAATGCAACCACGGCACTACGGCATTGAAAGAATACGCTGGTTGGAGCACGTCCTGAGGAAACATCAATAAAGTGTTTGAAAACAGCGAGGTACTGAGAAATATTTGCAAGAGTGTATATTAGTATAATCATGAAGGATTAAAATGATAATGAATTTTCATGGTATTGGTATTGGATGGATTTCATGGTTTGTTACAATAAAACTCATTCGATCTTATAGTAATATACATACCATTAACTATTACTAGACAGTGTGACCACATTTTTGAGTGTTATTAAAATATACATTTTATTTACGGTATCATTCAGATACATTTCGTAACTCCTACGCATAAGAAAATAAGTTTTAATATTTTGTTTCTCATTCTCAAATATGTATGACATACCGTACGAATTTCCATTTCACTATAAATACGTCTCATTTGCTAAAATTTAGTGTTTAGGTTCGATTGGAAATATAGGCTTCACTCAAATTCAAATGGAGCATTCCATTTCGCTGTTACATTACACAAAACGTTATCTTACGGTCCAAATTGCACTACTCGAACTTTACTTTAGAGCTGAAGCTGTTCCAGAAGGTTGACTAAATTGTACACCACCGACAGTGTTGCCATTTATAGATTCGTTGAATGGTTGAGCAGAATTCTTCGATTCTCGTTCCGTTAGCCGCTGTTTGAGCAATCGTATTTTATCTTCCTTCTACAAAATCAAAATAGTATTAACATTAACATATTTTTCTGTTTAGCTTAGGACTTACTTGAGCGATCAATTTCTGAAGATCGTCATTTTCAGATATCAATTTTTGATATCGTTCTTCATCTTCCTTTGAAATTCCAGTATCATTGCTAAATTTAGATTCAACCTTATCTTTTGGATGTCGTAACACCTCTATCACCTAAGTGCATTATCAATTCAAGATATTTGTAATAACTTTTATAGACGTTCAATAGTGGTTTATGGAATACTGTACACTTACCTTTGGCACAAAAATCAATAACATACTTAAAAAGCAGCAGAATATGACAGCCAATGCTACAAATGCAAATGAAGCATCTTGTTGCGACGCTATTACCATAGCAACGGGAGCAGTGATTAGGCATAAAACTACAACGTTGTAAATGCTCATCCCCACGTAGCGTGAATCATTTATCTGCTTCACTTTGATAGATCTTGTTTCGTATGCCAAGAATAATCCAAAAACTAATATCAATCCTTTAAAGCCATAAATTACGCCTAAAACGTCGATTTCATAGAGAGTTAAATCAGTATGTGTATGAAAACAGATTAAATTTCGCGTGTTGGCTAATGTTTGCAAATATTATGTCATAAGAAAAGCTTACCTAACCACACAGAATTGTTGTGACTTTCACAGTGCTCTAGCTCAGGTCGAATTTTAACGTCATCATTAGATGAAAGAGGGTCCTCCAGAGGAAACGTTTCTAGTCTTCTTTGTAGAGGATCCTGCATTTGCCATGTGAGTAATATTACTAAATCCACCATTAAAAGTCCGGACACCATAGTATACAGCTTCCATGGCTCTACTTTTTTCTGTATTGGAAATTCAAATCAAACATTTCAATTTATTTTCGATCGGTCGAATATCTTTTTTAACTGTGTTGGTTATGAAAGCTCAGCTGTTTGTTAAAGACAAGAAAAGCTCTAGAAAATATACGCTTACATACCTTAGGATCTGTTTTTGTTTTCGTTGTAAACCTATGTACACGCCACACTTTGCTAAACATTGCTCCATATGCCAAAGTAAAACCAGTAGAAAGAATCCATGCCCTCGCTTGACAAACCTAAACATTCAAAATTGCCACGTAGATATAAAATATTGTTCATTAAGCATCCATAAAAATGTTCATATTATTTCACCTTTGGATAATTATCGGCAGTAATAAACTGGCCATCAATACCCAGCAATATGACGGAAACAAGACATATTATTACTCCAAACAGCATTATTGTATTACATACTGGATGAGATGATTGTATAACTCTGAAAAATAAAATAGAATCATGAAAATTGTACAGAAGTTTTCCTCTATTATTAGATCAGTTTAATATGCACCTTCGGTGTCTATGCCATATATTGAATATAATAAGAGCTATTGCGACGAGTATTCCAAAGCTCGATATGGTGCTCATGCAGATAAACAATGGTAAAGAAACAGTCCTTAGAACTCTCCTGACGATAGTTCGATCTTGAGGAACCTAGAATAAAAAATAAAAGTCTATACAAATTGAACCATTGTTTTTCTAGAGTCTGACCTTTTCTCCATCCCATTTTTCTTTGTTAAACCATGTCAAATTATCAGCCTGTGTGTCATAGTATCCTAACTTGTAATATTGACCATCTATCATTTGTTCTATTTGTGTGAGTGCGATACGATCACCCTGCGAGCTAAAAGCAACAACTCCCTATTACCGAGAAAAAAGAAAACAATTAAGTTGAAACTCTGATATTGTTTGATACGCGTTAAAACTTACCGATACTCCTAAAAATTGTGTAGAGTTCATGGCAGCGTAGATTGCATTTGCTATATCCTTATCAGTGTATGTAAAGTCCTTAAGATTTTTCCCCGAATTTTGTTCCGTTAATCGTTGCATTGTTTTGTTAAAAGCCAAAGCAACGCTCCAAACTGCATCATAGGCGAGGGGAGCTTCTTGATAGCCTTCAGGGTACCGATTATGGCTAATATCGTAGCCTTCGTCAATCAATGCGGCATTCAGGCGTTTTCTTATCATAAAATAATCAATCAAAAGAGTATAGACATTCAATTGCATTTACTGACTCAGTATACAATCATATTCGCTGGTTGTTGGGATCATACCGAAAGTCTTCTGATGACATTCCTGATATGGTTTTCTGATTGTTCTGGTTCCACATCAACGCCTCGGTAGTTAAATGACCCTCCGCAGCCATTTTCATTTGCTCTTTTGTGCACGAAATATTTTCATTTTTCAAATTCACCTCATACCAGTTGTCCTCGTACCATCCTATAAAACAAAATATATAGTGATATTGGCTTATGGAATGAATCTTGTGTTAAATCATATTGAAGAGCTTGAAGTGGAACTAACCGATAAAGAACCATACATATGCTCTTCCATATAATTGCTGTTTAAACATTTCGCATAATACGCGACGGGCAGCCACCACATAGAATAGTCCTACGATAATTCGGGCATCTTGCCGTCGTAAGTTGCGCACGGCATCGGTAGGATCAGAAAGAAATGATTGTCTTGTCACTATTTCAATGCCAGCATCTTTACATCGCGTTTCTAAATCTTCTACCGTCTGCAAGATATATGTGAGAATAAAATTACGCTAATGTGATTATTTCAGATATTCATAAATATCATACCGAAATAAAAACTTCTTCAGCTTGCTGAAGAATAGCAACTCTCGACCAGCCAAATTTCTGCATGAGCTTTATTCTCGTTGGGTTGTGCACTGTGGCAGATGGATGTGTTCGAAATAGAGTAGGAAAACGACTGCGATCGGATAGAGCTGGGCTGGAAGCACCATAGCATAGCTGAAAAAAAACCACAGTAGCAGGAACATGTTGTACGTGATGCATTATTTAAAACTTGTTTGATAACTCAGTGCCAAAGCTCTTCGATTACTTACTACAACTAAATTCCACATTTTAGCTGCCTCTGCAACCGTTGTGCAGACGGTGCTGCACCCTGCCAGTAACATTAGCTTTTGAGGTGCATTGTAAAGAAGATTGTACATAACACTGGCACCTAGACCTGGTTCACACTGTAAAAGTACGCAAGGTTAACGAATTGATAGTTTAGTAAAGTAAACAAAACATTGATAATTTAATTCATGAAATTCACCTCACTATCATTACTGTGTAGTGTGAGATTGAACCCCGGCAACAGGTCTGGATTTTCGTTGACATCTAGTAGAGCAAGTTTGGCAGCCGGCATGCAGGCCTGCCCTCCTTGCCAGCCACCCTTCCCAGCTATAGGAAAGATGCCGCCAATGTGTAATTGATTAGTGCCAGAAACACTGCCTGGAAACATTACCGCTATCAACAGGCAGATTATGGTTGGATATATCAAAAGATGATGTGCCTGTGTTCAGATACAAAAAATGTTACTTTATAATTCAGAACAATTATTTTAATATAATTCGCCAGTATATGATGATAATCCAAAATACTTACACTAAGTTCGAATTCATTATGGGTATTCACTTGTTTTAGGGTACTAGCCTTCATTTTGAAAAATTTTAAAAGTTTTTTTTTGTATAAGAAACTTTTTCAACAACTCGAGTTACTGATTGTGTAGACACCAATTTTCAACTGCAAAGTTAATATGATTTGTCGCAAATGTTCTATTTGTGATGTTCCATCTTGACTAATGATGGATATAAGTGAGATTTCTCCACTATGCACACACACACACCCACATCCATATATATATAAAATATATATATATATATATATATATATATATATATATATATATATATATATATATATATATATATAATATATATATATATATATATATATATATATATATATATATATATATATATATATATATATATATATATATATTTATATATATATATATATATATATATATATATATATATATATATATATATATATATATATATATATATATATATACATATATACATATATATATACATATATATATATATATATATATATATATATATATATTTATATATATATATATATATATATATATATATATATATATATATATATATATATAGATATATATATATATATATATATATATATATATATATATATATATATATACATATATATATATTTTTATATATATATATATATATATATATATATATATATATATATATATATATATATATATATATATATATATTTATATACATATATATATATATATATATATATATATATATATATATATATATATATATATATATATATATATATATATATATATATATATATATATATATATATATATATATATATATATATATATATATATATATATATGCAAGTGTGTTCGTGTAGGTCAGAATGCATTCATACAAGCTAATCATAAGCTTACAGTTTTCGTTTCATTTCCATTTTTGTAGGCTGTGATGTAATTATCCATTTGATTGAAACACCTCACTCATATTTTACAAATATTACCAAAATACCAACCATCCACAGATCTTTGCGTAGAAACAAACACAGGCAAATGGTAATTGACATTCAATTGCCTCGGAAATGAACTTTTCTCTGCTGTCATTTTTTTTACCGTATTTAATTGCTATATTGACCTATTAGCTATCTATGCAGCAAACTTTCAGTAACTGTAAATTTGTACGGCGGTATGCATTTCACTTATTACCAATTTTTCCATCACGAGTAGTATTGCATATTTTCATTTCAGTGACACTTTTGCATAACCATTATCTCGAAAAATTTTATGACTGGAATACAGGAAGGCTCAATTTATTTACACAGTACAACGGTACTCCAAATGTTATACACACGAAACGTTGACGGGGTTCAGTACGTTTGCTAGCAATGAAGTAGTGTATTGTAAATAATGATATGATTTTCAGAATTTGAAATATGTGCGAATCACAAGACGAGCGCTTATCATTTGTCACTGATGAAGGAAGCACACGCGTATACTAACACTATCCAAGACGCTGTGCTTTCAGAGAAAGCTCTAATAAAATTCTTTTCCATAGAGTATTTTACATTATAAGCTGGCTAATACTGTTGTATTGACGCGCATGCTCATAAAGTATGGTGTTGTTTTCGATGTCGATGTGTCGAAAATTGTCAAACAACTTGCCACATTTGCCATCTGCTGCGAAATGTGCATATCCAAAAAATGTGCTATTATGAATTTTAATTAATTTTTTGTGTCTATCGAAAGATTAAACAATATCAAAATGTAAGTAAATTTTCAAATCTAAGTTGAATATATATATATATATATATATATATATATATATATATATATATATATATATATATATATATATATACATATCAATATATTTATATATATATATATATATATATATATATATATATATATATATATATATATATATATATATATATATATATATATATATATATATATATTACTTTTAGAGTTTTCAATACAAATATAACTGGCGAATTTGTTAACGAAATAACGGTAGGATAAAATGCCAAGAGGTGTTTTAGGTAGAAGGTAGATGAAGTCAACAACCACAGTTAGAAAGAAAAAAAGAGTCTTCGAAGGCAGACTTTTAAGACAAAGACTTAATCAGTTTCGCTGACAATGAAAAAGAGAAACATAATCAAAAAGACATAGATCCAAAAGAAAAACAAAGAAAGAAGCGATGATATTAAACAAATTACAAAATACAAATATAGCCACACTAAGAACTAGCAACTGAAACAGAAAACAATGAAAGAAAAAATATTGAAAGATAATAAGGAAGAAAAAGAGGTACTTATGAGTTACACAAACAAATAAACATGAGGAATAAAGACAAAGAAAAATAGTGTTATGAACAAAACAGACGGAATACGAAAAGGCTTTCTTTGGAGCTCTACGTACTCCCGTACGCGAGGATTAGAGACAAAATAGGGTGACAGATAAACAGGAACACGAAGGTTAACAGTACGACATTGAACTGTTGTATGAAGATGTTATTCATTCAAAATTATCGATCTTTCAGCTAGATTCCTTGAGAGTAAATCATCAACACACTATCAACTATTACGTAGTTTTCCTATTCAATAAGGGCAGCAATCAACGAGCAGTTTATGATTTGGTTTGGTTCAGGAGCAGTAGTAAACTAAAGTCTATTTAAGAGTTTGAGATATTGCATTTTATCAACGGGCTTCTAATTTTGGACTTTAGTCTACAGGCTACTGGAATAACTTCATTACTAAGGTTACCTATTGTCGATGTAATAATATTAATTTGGTCAGCTACCAGCCAGAGTTGTCTCAGCGGTTCGATGGATTAATAAACCATCAGCTAAAAGCTCCACTAGTAGATGATATGATGCTCAGTGCTTCAATAAATCAATTAACGATCAATGAAAAGCTGTATATGCCATTAGCAGATAATATCGTGCTGGTGCTACTTAGCACCCCTTCCGTCGGATGAAAAATAATAAGAAAATTGGAATAAAGACTGAACTGATCCAGAATGTAAATGCAACACTAGAATAAGATTTTCATCAATTTGTTACTGGAGTATGGGATAGAGAATGAATGACTTGTGATTGGAATTTTGGCATCATCTTTCTGGCACACAATAAGTGACACTAACTAGAATGTTGCAGTAACAGGGGTGTTTCGGTTTCGAATGCCTCATTTAATTCCTTTCGCTAGTTCTTCAAGAAAGACTCGTGGGTAAAAGGTTTAGATGGAAATTATCGAAGAGAAATCTGAAGCGAAAAGAAGAGATTACGAAGCAACAACTCAAGTCCTTCCACCTCTCCATCTATTTCAAACAAGCTGCTAAACCCGATTTCATTCGGGTCGACGTAGTTTAAGGAAAAATAAAGGGACATTTTGACATATGCTTGTGCAATTCAATTTTTGATGTGTTTATTATTTTTTTCTTATTTAGTTGTATTCATTCTATACACGTTATTCCTAGCTTCGTCTTTGAAGGTTTTCTATTTCAATTAATTCATCTTTCTCTGTTGCTCTTGACATATCCCTTCCAATTGGTTGTACCTCGCTTTTTCAAAATATCATTAACTCCTTTCTTAACAAATCGAGCCTTTTAACCATCTTAGCTATCAAGGAAAGGATTTTTTATCAAATCCTTTCTTCTCTTGTTGTTTCACAACTGCTATTTCACTTCATAATCTTCGTTTCGTTTGATCAAGCCGTTCTTACCCACAAATTTTCTGTTTAATCTGTCGCGTTCTTCTTGCACGTTGTCAAATTAGTAAAACCTATTTTTTATGCTTAGTGTTTTGCACTTCAACTCTTTCAAAAATCCTTTTTATCCACTATCATTTGTCTTGGATCCCTCACATAAATATATTTACATAACAATGAGGAAAAGCAGCATGTTGTTCCATCCTGAGCATTTATGACGTTCAAAATGTCTCTACTGTTCTAACTCTTATTCTTGTTTCGTCACTGAAGCTGCCTGGAAACAGTTTTCCATTTTTCTTTATATTTCTTCTATATTGCTGTACTCCTTCAAAACACCATTTCACGTTCGTAATCATTACGCTCTGAAATCGATATTTGAATTTATTACATCAATCACATTTCCAACGCTACTCAACACAATTGAAAATTGAATCATACTGAATAAGGGCATAGCGCTATGTGTTCCAAATTATTTTCCACTTTTAAATTTTAACATGCATTGGAAGAAGATGGGTGGATTTTCTAAGCCCAGTTTAGTGTCTAAATAAATGTTTGAAGAGAGAAAAGTTGCAGGAAACTGAACTGTTTGTTGACGACTTTACATTTTTGTGAATTTCTTTTATTCTGAAAATGGAAATTTCTTTCTCGTCCATAATGTAAAAGTCATTTGTTAAAAAGAACAAACAAAAACCATTTGTATCGCTAAGCGATATTTGAATATACCAATAAATTAGGGTTGCATCCTCCCATTTCCGCATTGCAGAATATGATATTTTGCTACATGTTGCATAGACTGTGTTAAGGCGTACATGAAAAGTTGTTGTTAAATTAGACGATATTTGTTACTTTGGTCATTTTTTATTCCAATATTTCGAATAGGTATTGTATACCCTCCCATCAATTTGTCTCCAACCGGGAGAGCTGCAACGTCCTCATTCTAATTTTCCAGTAAATATGGACATTTTTAAGAATTTGCTCATTTCATTTAAATCAGACATTATTGCTATGCTTGACCATATTTTCCAATACTCTAATAAGAAGAGCTCGTATGGGAGCTCTTGTTTTTAAAGTTTTGTGTAAACAGAATCATCCTCACCTAAAATCATCCGGACCAAGCTTTATTGCTATGACCGTATTATTTTTTTGGTGATACAGACAGGAGGTTCTTTGGAAACCTGCCTTTGTTTCCCACTGGCGTAAATAAATCTTTGTCGCGTTATGAATAGGAAGAAGTATTTGTAGCGTGTTTCAATCGAATTGGAAGCCATATGTATTTTTCAATAATTTTTCTGTGTTTGGTAAAGGGAGAGGGACAACCATTTGGTTATCCGCTTGCAGAACTGAAATTTTGAAAGTCTTTGTATTAAGTGATAAAATTTTAGTTGATTTCGACGACATATGTACTTCAAAGTGATATATTATGATGAAAAAAATACTAAACTGGGAATCTTTTACTTCATCACATATTGTATAGAGAGTTTCTTAACACATAGGCAATATTTAGGTCAAATTATATGTCACTTGTATTTTTAATGATTTTCAATTACTGTGAGAGGGAATATATGGGAGACCACCTACTGTTTTCATCCTCGGTAGGGGCAGGAGGGTTTGGCTTTTTACAAACAGATTTATAAAAACATGTTCAGACAAATTGGTCATCGTTTGAATTTTGTATAGCCATTAACAGACCTACATATTGTTTCATAATAAGAGTAGCGAATGGTATAGAAGATGCCCGTTTTTTCTTAGGAGTAACTGAAGCTTTAGTTTCTGCTCGAAAAAGTTAAAAGAAACATGTTTGTTGAATAAGCGGATATTTCGGTCTTGATTTATATTTTGCCCCCCTTTTTGGTGGTTGAGTTCTTGTGTTGTATTTTTGCCAACTTTTTTGTGGTTGTAAAGAAGCCCCCCTTTTTTCTTGTTCGGGGCTGCCGAAATTTTTAATTCTTTTGCAAAATATAAATAGATGCATTTGTGCTAAATTTCGGCCAGATCTGTGTTTTGTATTTTTTTTAGTAATTATTATAGATTTGTTAGGCGGAGTGGTTATATGAGAACCACCCTTTACATATCGCGGGGGTGGATGAAGCTTTGAATACTTTTGCCAAATGTCAAAAGAAACATGTTTGCCAAATTTCAGCGAAATTGGACATCATTTACAGTTTTAAGCGAAATATTTTCACCTTTTGCCCAGGAGGGGAGGGGGGGTTGTATGGGAGTCTCCCTTTGATCTTCATTGAGGAGGTTGAAATTTCGCCAGTATTAGCTTTAAGTAATGAAACGCCGATGCACCCAATTTCAACGAAATCGGGCATCATATGTAGTTTTAAGCGAATAATAAAAGGACTTTTCGAAGGGGGAGTTTGTATGGAAGCCCCCCTTTGTTCCCCATTGAGAAGGCTGAAATTTTGCGAATATTATTTTCTAGTAATGAAACGTTTGTGCACCAAATTTCAGCTTAATCGTGCATCAGTTGTATTTTAAAGTGAATATTCGTGAATTGGGGTTGTATGGGAGACCACAATTTTTGGGGGGCTCTAAAAAAATAAAAAAATCAAATCCCTTAATCCGAGACCATCATACAATGCCATGAATTATAATGAATTCAAATCAAATGCAACTGTATTAGCCATACCATCAGAAATTAGTGGTATTCGTGTGTATGGAACGTATGCCGAAGCATATCCTGTATGCGAAGCATCGAACGTATGCCGAAGCATGTAAGAATTTTATGATTTAATATATGATTTATGTTTCGTTTATTTTTCAATATTGTTTTTTTTACAAGTTTTGTTCCATTACAGCCAGTTTTTCACTAATCTTTTGAATGTATGGCATTTGCTTACTTACAGACGCTTACTAGTTACTATTTAATCTCGATGCAGTTATAGCAGATGATCGCCGAAAACAATTGGCAATAATGTTGTTCTCTCCAATGCCTCCGACTGGTGTAAACTAAGGGTGCTATGAAAAACAGGTTATGATTACAAAAGCGTCATATACTATAACAATACACTATACAGAAATAGATTAAATTATTATCAAAATAGCAATTAAATTCATCAATTGAAGAATACTCTAAATTTGGTCAATAAATTCAATGATTTTAAACTAGCTGATAAACCCGATTTCATTCGGGTCGACGTAGTTTAAGAACTCATAAAGGAACATTTTTACGTATGCTTGTTTAATTCAATTTTTGATGTGTATATTTTTTTTCATTTAGTTGTATTCATTTTAAATACGTGATTTCTAGCTTCGTCTTTGAATATTTTCTATGTCATTTAATTCACCTTTCGCTGATGCTCTTGACACATCTTATCCAATTGGCTATACCTATATATAAATATCCTGCAATCCTTTTTGAACAAATCTTACCTTTTAGCCATCTTAGCTATCAAGGAAAAAAATGTGTATCAAATCCTTTCTTCTCTTGTTGTTTTACAACTACCATTTCTCTTCATAATCTTTGTTTCGTATGATCAAGCAGTTCTTACCAAAAATTTTCTAACTTATCTGTTGCATCTTTCACGTCATGAAATTAATAAAACCTATTTTGTATGCCGAGAATTTTCCACTTTCTCTTTCGAAAATCATTTTTTATCCACTATCATTTTTTTTTGGATCCGTCATATAAATTTATTTACATAGCAATGAGGAAAAGTAGCATGTTGTTCCATCCTGAGCGTGTATGACGTTCAAAATCTTTCTAGTTTTCTATCTCTTATTCTTATTTCGTCATTAAGCTGCCTGGAAACAATTTTCCATTTTCCTTTAAATTTCATCTATATCGCTGTTCCCTTTCAAAACGTCATTCCGAGTTCGTAATCATTACGGTCTGAAATCCATACTGAAATGTATTACACCAACCACATTTCCAACGCAACTCAACACAATTGAAAATTGAATCTTACTGAATAAGGAATCGTTATTAATATCTATACATGGAAAACAATATTTTGAACTTTTAAATTTTAACACGCATGGGAAGAGAATGAGTTGAGCTTCTAAGCGCAGTTTAGTATCTAAATAAATGGTGGAAGAGAGAAAAGAAGCAGGAAACTGAACTATTTGATGACGTCTTTGCATTTTTGTGAATTTCTTTTATTCTGTAAACGGCAATTCCTTTCCTGCCCATAATGTAAGTTTCACTCTTTTAAAAGAATAAACAAAAAGCACTTGTATCGCTGGGCGATTTTTGAACATGCCAATAAATTAAGGTTACATCCCCCCATTTCCTCATTAGAGAATATGATACTTTGCTACTTCTTGCATAGACTGTGTTACGGCGTTCATGTAAAGTTGTAGTAAGATTAGGCGATATTTGATCGGCCATTTTTTTCCAATATTCCAAATAGGTGTTGCATGCCCTCCCACAAATTTGTTTAAAACCGCACTTTTTTAAATTTTGTCTCATGTCCTTTAAATCAGACATGATTGGTTTGCTTGACTATACTTTCCAATACTCTAATAGGAAAAGCTTGTATGGGAGCTTTTATTTTCAAAATGTTGTGTAAGAAGAATCATCCTCATCTAAATTCATACGGACCGAGCTTTATTGCTATGATCGTATATTTTTTTTGGTGATACAGACAGAAGGTTCTTTGGTCACCCCCATGTGTTTTGCACATGCTCACATGAATCTTTGCCACACTATGAATAATAAGAAGCATTTTTACCATGTTTCAATCGAATTGGTGGCCATACCATATACCAATACCATATACATATACCAAACCGGGAAACTTATACTTCACCACATATTGTATAGAGAGTTTTAAGAAACGCATTCGCAATATTTAGATAAAGGAATATTATAGACCTTTCGACGGGGTGCTGTATGGAAGCCCTCCTTTATTGGACTGGTGTGGCCAAAATATTTGATTCTTCTGCAAAATATAAAAAAGCATGTGTGCTAAATTTCGGCAAGATCTGTGTTATATATTCTTAGATGAATAGTATAGATTTTTAATGGACGGTTGTATGTGAGCTTCCCTTTCTTCCCCACCGGAGTAGCTGACATTTCAGATTCTTTTAAAGAAATGAAAAAGATTCATACATCACAAATTTCAATCAAATCGATGGTTCTTTGTACTTTTTAGTAATTATTAAAGGTTTGTTAGGCGCTCTCCACTCCCTCCTGCATGCGGGATTGTATGGGAGCTCCCCTTTTTACCTCGCGGAGTGGATGAAGCTTTGAATACTTGGACAAAATGTCCAAATGAATATGTTTGCCAAATTTCAAAAAAACTTGATTCCATTTATAATTTTAAGCGATTATCTCTTTGGGGGGGGGGGAGGGCAGGTTGTATGGGAGCCCCCCTTTGTTCTTCATTAAGGAGTCTGAAATTTTACCAGTATTAGTTTTAAGTAATGAAACATCTATGCACCAACTTTCAGCCAAATCGAGCATCATCTATAATTTTATGCGTATAATATTCACGTTGTGGAGGGAGGGTTGTATGGGAGCCCCCCTTTGTCTTCATTGAGATGGCTGAAATTTCGCCAGTATGTGTTTAAAGTAATGAATCATCTATCTATCGATTTAGCAAATTTCAGCTAAATCGGGCATCACTTATAATTTTAAGCGGATAATATTCACTTTTTGGAAGGGGGGGGGGGGGTTGTATGGGAGCCCCCCTTTGTTGTTCATTGAGGAGGTTGAAATTTTACCGTTATGTTGTTGTTGTTATCAGGCGCTACAACCGCTTGGCGGTCTTGGCCTGCTCCAGGAGAAACCGGAACCGCCGTCGTCTGCCAATCGTTGATCCCGGCCTTTTTGGCGGACGCATCCACGCCATCACTCCATCTCAGTTTGGGCCTACCACGCCTCCTCTGTCCATGTGGGCAGCCTAAAAGGACTTTACGGGCTGGGTCGTCCGGTGCCATTCTAATGACATGGCCAGCCCACCGGAGCCTGGCGAGTCGAATTCGCTGTACGACAGTGAGGCTATCGTACAGTTCGTAGAGCTCGTCATTGTATCGGCTCCTCCATTGTCCTTCCACACATACGGGGCCAAAAATCCTTCTGAGCATCTTCCTCTCGAACGCGGCTAAGAGGGTTTCGTCAGTTTTGGACAAGGTCCATGTCTCAGAGGCGTATATGAGTACTGGAACTATGAGTGTTTTATATAGTTCCAGCTTCAGCCGTCGCGACAGGTATTTTGAGTGGAGAAGTTTCCTCAGGCTGTAGTATGACCGGTTGGCTGCCAGCACCCTTGCGCGTAATTCAACTTCTATGCTACTGTTGGTGCTGACTTTTGACCCAAGATAGGTGAAGTTTTGGACGACCTCGAAGGTTCGCTCACCTATCTGTACGTCACCCCTGCGTAGACTCGCATTAGTATTTGTTAGCAGGGCCGCTGATGGTGCCACCATCATTTTGGTTTTTGCCTCGTTAATCTCCAAACCGAGGTTCTCAGCCGCCTACTCAATCCGTTTGTAAGCCTCTGCTACATAGGAGAGCCGCAAACCAATGATGTCTATGTCATCAGCGTATGCCAGAATCTGGATTGACTTGTAGAAGATGGTCCCCGAGGTTTCCACTCCTGAGTCTCGGAAGGCCCTCTCTAGCGCCAGGTTGAAAAGGAGACAGGCAAGCCCATCGCCCTGGCGCAGACCCTTGGTGGTAGCAAAGGGCCTTGAGAGTTTTCCATCCACCATCACCTGGCATGTGACGTTGGTCATGGTCATTTTAACAAGCCTGGTAAGCTTGGCCGGGATTCCAAAAGAGCTCATTGTGTCGTAAAGTTTTACCCTGGCTATGCTGTCGTATGCGGCTTTGAAGTCTATGAAGAGATGGAAAGATTGGAGCTGTTGCTCCGCCTTCTTCTCCAAGATCTGCCGCATGGTGAAGATCTGGTCAGCGGTTGATTTTCCTTTTCGGAATCCCCTCTGATAGTTTCCCACTATCTCTTCTACGAATGGGACAAGTCTCTCTTGCAAGACTAAGGAGAAGTTCTTATAGGCGGTATTCAACACCGTAATACCCCTGTAAATGCTGCACTGTAGCCTGTCTCCTTTCTTGTATATGGGATAGATGATACCAAGATTCCAATCACAAGGTATCGATTCGCTATCCCACACCTCAGTAATTATTTGATGAATTTCGCGTTCAAGTGCTGCACCTCCGTTTTTGATCAGTTCGGCTGATATTCCGTCGGTGCCGGGTGCTTTATTATTCTTCAACCGACGGATTGCTTTTCGGGTTTTGTCGATGCTTATGTGGCAGTAGCATGATATCATCCGCTAGTGGAGCCTCTTTAGTAATTCATCAAAATACTGAGCCCATCGCGAGAGGATCTCTGGCTGGTAGCTGACCAGATTTCCATCCTTATTTCGACAACAGGTCACCTTAGGTATAAAGGTTTTTCGATGACCTGCTATCTCTTGGTAAAACTTTTTTCCTGGGCCGTATCGCACTCAGATTCCGTGGAGCTCCTGCACTCGTTGTTCTTCCCACTGCTGTTTCTTGGTGCGGTGTACTCTTTTTTCTTCTTGTCTGAGCCGTATGTAATTCTCTGCGCATGCCCGCGTTCTATGCCGCTGCTGCATTGCTCGGTATGCGCAGTTCTTACGTTCCGTCACAAGTCTACATTCGTCGTCGAACCAGCCAGATTTGGTGTTGCCCCGACGTGGTGGTAGTGTGGATTTTGCACAGTTCAATATCTTTGTTTTTGGAGCGCTCCACCGTTCGCTCGTAGTGTTGTATGGAGTTGCTGGTAATAGAGACTCACCTAAAGCAGATTCGAATGCCTGTTGGACTTTAGCGTCCTTTAGGGAGTCCGTGTTGAGCCGGGCCTGCATTTTTCCCTCATCCCCTTTGTTACGGGGACGGGCGATTCTGCAACGTATCACTAAGCCAACCAGATAGTGATCGGAATCGATGTTGGCTCCTCTATAGGTTCTGACGTTTAACAGGCTCGACTGTCTTCGGCGGCTTATCAGCACGTGATCGATCTGGTTGGAGGTGGCTCCATCTGGGGACACCCAAGTAACTTTGTGGGTGTCCCGACGCGCAAACTTGATACTTCCCACAACCAGATTACTTGCTGCTGCAAGTTGGACCAATCTATAACCATTGTCATTACTGTGCTCATGTAGACTGTGATCACTAATGTATTGGCGGTACATTGGCTCCCTACCGACTTTTGCATTGAAGTCCCCCAAGATGATTTTGAGGTCATGCTTAGGGCACTTATCAATGATTTTTGCGAGGCGGCCGTAGAAAAGGTCCTTCTCCTCTTCGTCTTTGTCTTCGGTAGGGGCGTGAACGTTTATGAGGCTGATGTTGAAGAATTTGCCTCGCATGCGCAGGGTGCATAGCCTATCGTCTATAGCCTTGAAGTCGATGACCTCGGATTTCAGCCGCGGACCCAAGGCGAAACCCGTTCCGAGCATATGGTGGCGGTCGTGGCAGCTGTAGTACAAGTGGTACCGTTTTTCACCACGTCTGCTTAGCACACCATTCCCTAGCCATCGTAGTTCTTGTAGTGCTACAAGGTCCATGTTCAGTGTGGCTAGGGCGTCATCTAGTTGCTTCAAGGCTCCGGCTCTGTGCAGAGTGCGTACGTTCCATGAGCCCATTATCAATGTCCGGGGGCGTTGCAGGGGTCGGTTACCGTTGAGTCCAGTTCGAAGATTCTCCGTGATGCTTTTCGTAGTCGTATTCTTACTCGAGGCAGGGTGACTGGCCCCGCGCTCGAGCCCCCAGTACCTCTGGAGGACCTCGGGACAGTTTAGTTTAGCGTCTGGCTGTCCCCCGACGTTCAGACAGCCCGGTTACCCGCACTGCCCACCCCCCTCCTGTTTAGCCATGCGCCACCATCCGCCCAAGGGGTTGGAACCAGCCCGTTTACCCAAGCTTAGATATACGATGATACATGTTACCGCTCTGCACGTCGGGGACGTGACGGAATAGGAGTTGGAAAGGAGAGCCTGTGTAGCCTTCTAGAGGCGTCGGATCCTAGCCCATTAACAGAGCAAATTTTAATGAAATTAAATTAATTTTAATGAATGAAATTTTACCAGTATAAGTTTTAAGTAATGAAACGTCTATGCACCAAATTTAAACCAAATCGGGCATCATTTGTATTTTTAAATGAATAGTCGCGAATTGGGGTTGTATGGGAGCCCCTTTTGGGGGGCTTTAAAAAAAATAAAAAAATCAAATACCTAAATCCGAGACCATCATACACCTATGTACCAAGTTTGGTGCAAATCGGTTCAGTGGAAACGACATTGGAGCGCGCGCATAGGCATATATATATATATATATATATATATATATATATATATATATATATATATATATATATATATATATATATATATATATATATATACAAACATTCATTTTTATTTATAAGATTTGAATTAACATGATGGACATTTTGATTTCCGCAACAACCGACAATCCACAACCGGTTCATTCTTATAATCTTGATCTCACCTGTTCACTTGGCAATGGATTTTCAATGTGTCAAATTTGACAAAGCTAGAATTTGGCGCACTTTTGACAGCATTGTATCTCTCTTGTGAAAAAGGAACAAAAAGTTGGTCTCGTACGCTGCAGAGAAATTGTAATCGAATTGTCCACAATGTCGACTTTAAAACCATTGCAATGTTTGAATCTTGGTAAAAAAATCAGTTTTATTAAAGTAGTTTTATTAGTTTTTGCAAAATATTCAAACATGTCTCTTTTCAGACAAATCGCAACAGAAAGCATTTATTGAGTACTACGGGTTGCTGGGAGAGGTATGAAGACTATGCTGAAGTGATGTACAGTTAATTTGTTTAATTGTAGTTAACACCTTATTTTACATAACAGAAACCCGCTACCACCGTAAGAATATTTGACCGGTCAGACTACTACAGCTGCCATGGTGTAGATGCGTCCTTTGTCGCTAAGTTATTGTTCAAGTCTGCGAATGGAGTGAAAATAATGGAAGTAGATGGTCTTGAACTTCCCTATATAACATTAAGCAAAAACAACTGCGAAGGTCTTATACGCGAGTTACTACTTGTGCGAAATTATCGCGTTGAAGTTTATGCAAAATCATCAAAAAAAAAGTTAGATAATAATTGGTCCATCGAGTACAAAGGATCACCAGGAAATGTGGCCCATTTTGAAGATATTTTGTTTAATAACAACAACGAAATGATAAATACAACCGGACTGATTGCATTACATGTTCGACAAGATGCAAAACAACGAACGGTGGGGCTGGGATTTATTGACGTGGACGAAAGACGCATGGCCTTAATCGAATTCGTCGATGATGATTTCTACACGGAATTGGAGGCTCTAATAGTTCAGTTGGGTCCTAAAGAATGTTTACTACCAAACATCTCCCCAGAGGTATGTAAGCATTCTGGTAATACATTTATGATATTTTTATATATTTATTACGGTGTACGTAAATGATATTTTATCAATTGATCATTTTCATACAGTATGAACGAATTGAACAAGTAATGAAACGAAACAATGTTAAAATAGAAATTAGAAAGAAGAAAGAGTTTGCCCTTGATAAAGCTGCTATAATCGATGATTTGAACAAGCTGCT
Organism: Anopheles nili; assembly: GCF_943737925.1. Classification (NCBI taxonomy): domain Eukaryota; kingdom Metazoa; phylum Arthropoda; class Insecta; order Diptera; family Culicidae; genus Anopheles; species Anopheles nili. Next base: position 37,417,183 of record NC_071292.1, read on the forward strand.
TCGCTTCCGTGAGGGACAGCAGCAAAACGCCAACACAATTCCAGAGGCATCAAATGTGGTGGCTTTGTTGGCTCTCGGTGCAGCTTTAAACTACCTTGAACTGACGCAGCATATAGGCAATCAGGGACAATTCCTATTGAATTCACTCGATTCAAAACGGTATGCTATTGGTTATTAATTTATGAAAAATGAATTCGTATGCACTAATCGGAATTCTTTTTGTTTTGCAGTTACGTGCATTTAGACGGTGCAGCAGTATCAGCACTAAATCTTTTTCCACAGCCGGGCACATCTATCTACTCAAATTCATACCGGTGGCAAAGCGTGTTGGGTGTTTTAGACCGTTGTCGTACGCCACAAGGTCATCGTATGATGGCTCAGTGGATCAAACAGCCACTTCGGGATTATGAGATGATAAAAGATCGCCATGACATTGTTGAATATTTCTACAATGATCCGACGGTACGCTCAGAACTTCATGATAATCATATGAAAAAATTGCCCGACATATTGCTCTTGCTTAAGAGACTGTTGCGTAGAAAGGCGTCTCTGCAGGATATTTTCCGATTGTACCAGGTGATTCTTCGTGTGCCTAAAATATTGTCTATATTGGATACGACGTCGGAAATGAATAGCTTTGCCATACGCGACAATATCTTTAATCCCATCAAAGATTGTATAAGTGATCTTAAGCTGTTCAAATCGATGGTCGAGCAAATTATCGATTTGGATGCAATTGAAAGAGGCGAATATTTAGTAAAAGCTACGTTTGATACCCAGCTTCATGAACGGAAATTGGAGATGGATAAAGTTTATTCTAAAATGGAACGTCATTTGTCAGCAGTTGCGCATGATATTGGATTAGAGGCTGGAACTTCGATAAAACTAGAATTTGTAAGTCATCATGGATATCATTTTCGTATTACCCTGAAGGATGAAACAGTGATACGGAAAAATAATTCCTATCGTATCCTGGATGCTATCAAGGGTGGTGTTCGTTTTACTTCGGATAAATTACACGAGTACAGCGAATCGTTTGCTGCAATCAAGAAAGACTATGAAGAACAACAACAAACTATAGTTTCGGAGGTGATTCGTGTAGCTGTAGGATATGTGGAACCGTGGACACTACTCAACAGTCAGATAGCATATTTAGATTGTTTAGTAAGCTTTGCTGTTAGCGCAGCATCTGCGCCGATTCCATACATAAGACCCACAATCCATCGAGATGGACCCAGTGTTTTGAAGCTGTCTCAGGTACGGCATCCTTGCCTAGAGTTGCAAGAAGATGTAAGCTACATCGCTAACGATGCGATATTCGACGACGGAAAAGCGTCAATGTATATTATTACTGGTCCTAATATGGGAGGAAAGAGTACTTACATAAGATCGGTTGGGGTTGCTGTGCTAATGGCACATGTGGGCGCATTTGTGCCTTGCGCTAGTGCCGAAATATCGATTGTTGATTCCATCCTAGGGCGCGTTGGAGCGGATGATAATTTCTCAAAGGGACTTAGCACTTTTATGGTGGAGATGATCGAAACAGCTGATATTATCCGAAGAGCAACAAATAGGTCTTTGGTAATCATCGATGAACTGGGACGTGGTACATCTACTTACGAGGGTTGTGGTATTGCATGGTCGATTGCAGAGTGGCTGGCGAAAGAAAGCTATTGTTTTTGTCTGTTTGCAACCCACTTTCAAGAGATAACAGACTTAGCTACGTATGTACCTAATGTAGCAAATTTGCACATGGAGGCTATCGTTGATGGTGAGCGTTTAACTTTGTTGTACCAGGTCAAACCGGGAGTAATGGAAAAGAGTTTCGGCATACAAGTTGCAAAATTAGCTAATTTTCCGCCGATTGTCATCGAGGTGAGTGAAATTTTGGATTATGAATAAATTTTGTTTATTGTTGATTATTAATATTTGTATGTGGTTTTTACAGATGGCTGAAAAGTTTTACAACGAATGCGAAGATCATCGAGGAACGTTGAAGGAGAAAGAAGACTCGCATGGATTAGCAGTGCTAAAAACATGTTTTGATGAAATTGATCAGTTTGATGCCAATTGCGATGCTTTTGCTTTATCTTCGGACTCTGTACAACAAGTACAATCCCTGTTTGATTATGTAAAATAAACATTCTTGATTATTATTTCAAAGAGATCAAAAAGAAAAGGGAGAAAATCATAATCAATGGGTACATCTCTCAAATCAAATGTATTTTGTATTCGAATGTATTCGTTAAATGGTAAATGTTAAATATATGTAAATAATTTTTTTTTCATTTAAATATACCTTATTCTCCTTAATTAATCATATTCTCAAATTTTATCATATATCAATAATAAAAAGTAAAACATGGCCAACCCTTCAGAAATTATCACAGTATTCAAAACTTATAACATACTTGCTTCCATGAAATACGTCTGCAATTATATCAAGAAACGCGCTGACCGGCCGATATGATATATATATATATATATATATATATATATATATATATATAATATACATATATAATATATATATATATATATATATATATATATATATATATATATATATATATATATATATATATATATATATATATATATATATATATATATACATATATATATATATATATATATATATATATATATATATATATATATATATACATATATATATATATATATATATATATATATATATATATATATATATATATATATATATATATATATATATATATATATATATATATATATATATATATGTATATAATTATTTTGGGTAATACCACGGAAAGAAATGAAGACACTTCAGCTTGTATCAAGCTTTTTCAATGCTTTTCTTGTTAGATGTCTCCTACCATAAATGCTAACGCTAAGGAGGGTCTCTCGCTTCTTATGATAGAGATAATGTGCGCGAACAGAACGCGGCCGTTTCTCTCACGCAACGAATGGACAAGGAACAAGTTTCTTCTTTAGCTTCGGGAATGTTTCGTACAAACGAGATTCATCTTTCCTGCGGCAAATCAAGCGAAGCTTAGCTTTTCGTCGCAATCGGCATTGGAATGATGATCATCAGCGTAGGCTTCTCTGGAAAACATTTCAGTTGTCCGCCGTCTGTGCAGTCATACACAACATTTCTTTTAGAAAATGATTCCGTTTATGTAGATAATCAAGGTGATTGATACCATAGTGTAGAAGAAAATGTACCTAATAAAATTTGCCAAGTCAAGACACGGAGAAGGTAGTCAAAAGAGTAGTAAAAAGAATCGCAAGAAAAGTAAAAACGAGTCTGTGCCCTAGCATCTCGCGAGATTATGTATATCGGAAGATGTCAATTTGTGCTTCACCATGCACATCCACTTTATGTAGTTTCCAACGAGAGCTGTGAACAATTCTATTGTTGCGGAGTTAAATATTATGGAAACTGTGATATATTTTTTCGGTAGTCGAAGTAATCAACAACCAATACACAAATCTTATGTTCGTGCTTTAAAACAATATCGAATCACAAATGGATCTTGTGTTTGTGTAGTGGGGGGGATGCGTGCGGTGTGTATGCAAAATTTGCATTATTGGGAACAATACGAATGGCAACTCTATGTTGTATTTGCTGTCTTTTTTCATTATGAATTCTTTTTTTGCAGCATGAAATAGAAAGTGTAGGCTATATTAAATAGTTATCAAAACAAAATCAAACACATTGATAAGTGTAGCGACAAAATATCATGTATCTTTGTGTATGATGGCTTGTTGAAAAATGTGTCTGTTTATACATTGCTCATGGTGTGAGAGTATAGTTCAAATAGAAAACTTACATTCGAATATAAAAATAAATAGAACTAGTCCGATCTAAAAATCGAACGTTCATTTGTATGTGTTCGTTGTAAGAGTTTCGTTTTAGTTTCAAATTTTGCTAAGATGTGATTTTATTCAAAATGGTTAATTTTGTACCGTACTGGCTGTTTATATTGAGTACGGTTGTTCACCTGTAGATTCCTGGTTCTAATGTGAAGATTTTAAAATTGATTAGCTTGAGCAGAGCACAAAGTGTTACACACAAGTCACCATACTCTACAACGACTTGCTTCCTGATTGCAAAAAAGGGTTCGTCGCTATTGGAAGTCCCATTTACTACTGCAGTCTTTCGTTGTAGTCGTGTGTAAGTCATTCTCGTCGATTATGCGACCGGTGTTTGGTGATTATCGGCATGGAGTGGAGTTAACGTATGGCTCTAATACGATATCGATATCGCTTATTACAAAATATGTGCCTAGAACACAAAGCAAGAGCAGTGCTTGGCAGTTCGTCTAGTGTGAAGTGTTCATCCTGTAGTATTAGTTATTCTGCATACGATACAATTTATTATATAAGGACTCTGGTTGACAAGCTAATTAATATGAAAATAGGGAAAAATGTGTAAAAATAATATGAAGTGGCATTTATGTACTGTTAAATAAACTTCGATGTCACTTTATCGATATCGCTAATTAACTAGGCAGTATGTTAAATGTGAGGTGTTAATCATATTGTATTAGTTCTTTTGTTTACTACTGTGCAACTTATTACATAAGGACTCGATTTGAGAAACGAATTAAGATGAAAACAGTGGAAAATGTGTAAAATAATATGAAGTGTTATTTCTGCAGTGCTCAAAAACTAATATCAAGAAAGTGTAACTCGCAAAATTTAAGTAACGGAAATTTTTTTATTATAGTTTTACTCTTTTTCTTTCGATAAGGCCATAAAATGTTTTTACAGACAACAGGATAAAATGAGAAACGTTGCAGCGGTTTTTTTTGTTCTGCTAGTTAGCTTCAAAATAAGGTACATTTATTTTTCGATAACAAATCAGATGTGTGTTTAATAGGTGTTAGACATATATTTCAAGAATTTATATGGTTGAAGTATTGCAATTATTAATCTTTAAAAATGGATGAGTTTATGAAATGTTTAAAAAAATCATAAATTCCTATGTGCAGCCCCATCGGTCGTGCGGCAGCCACTCATCCTGCGTACAAGATAATTTGCGATGCTATTTGGTTTGTTTACGTTTTACGGGGACGCGACTTTAGGGGTTTGGCGCTGTGCAGGTGCGTTTTCGGCGAAGGAAAACAATTAGAGCCAGGGTGTGGGTGAATGCATGCATACTTCAATAAGATGGTTAGGATAAAAATCAATAGAAGGATTGGCACATGCGTAAATGACTTCAATGAGAGTCATAGGACAATGCACAGTGGCCAACTGCCGGGATAAAAGTCAAAAAACAAATTTGAGATTTTTGGAAACTTGTTAATTTATTCTAAAACTAGAGTGTTAAACTTAGTTAACACCAAAATATTATGGATCATAGTCCAATATTCTCGGAGTAACAGCCTGTCAAAGTCGAAAAAGTGTGAAAAAATTTCAAAATTTTAAATTTTTTTATGCTAACTTTAATTTTTTTTCTCTTAAACTAAAAATCAAAAACTTAAAAAAAAATCTATTTTGGAAAGGTAGTTTAATTGTCATTGTTATAAAATTAAATTTGTTTTAATTTTTAAAGGATTACATCATCAAATGCGAACGTATGAAAAAACCCATGTAAAATTATGTTTTTTTTATAAAAGATAATTTTTTTTATAAAGCTTCAAATGTTTTCGTGAAGTGACATAGCACAGGTTGTAGTATAAACCTTTTTCTAAAATTTCATATCAAAATTTGCTGCATCAATGAGCGGCAAATATAAGATAATGGTTTTTTTATGAACCGCGTCACAGGGTTCAACGACCAAAACCACCCGTTTTTGAGGTTTTGATATAAGGAATGAAACTTCTGACGGTAATTTAAGCAAAATTTCTTTGAATATGGAACTTTTTGAAAAAGTTTATTGAAAAACAACACTAGTAAGATAACAGTAGAGTGTGTTTTGATAGATCAAGTAAGGATTTTACGCACCATGAAGGTTTTCCATCCCCGATTTTCACCAATTTTTCCATCAAATCTTTTATCAAAGCACCGACTTTTTGAATTTAACTGTAATCGTGTTTGGAAAAGAGGTAACAGAAAGAATTTTGCAATCAGATAGGCAAAAATTGAGGCAGATTTACCTACCTTACTTTAAATGAAAATTTAATTGAATGAAACCAGCATATTTATGTAAAATAGTTATTTTTACATTTTGACTGCTGGTTTATGTTATGAGTTATGATATATTTTCTATGATAAATTGTTGCTTTTTTGTTGCAACACCCAATGATCATGAGAAATGTTTTAATTATATGGACCCTTATTTAAGTTTGTTTTCACGTGATAAGCATTTGAAAGCAAAGAAACAAAATATACATCTTTGTAATATCAGTGTAATTTTTGTATGTAATATAACATTAGCAATAGTTATAGCCCCGGTCAATAAGCAAAATCGGAGATAAATTCCTTGATATTTTCAAATGGATCAAATACTATAATAATTTATAACGATATTTAATCATTTCTAGGAAAATTCAGTATAAGTCTTGAACCATATTATAATATTACCAAACACTTATAGAGCTGCAATGACATAATCGCACCTAGATTTCTATTCGTATCGCAAGCTGATATTATTTTCAGTTTATGTGTTTGAATTTTTCTCAAATGACATGTAACGCTATTGTTTTCTTACTTACTTACTTTACCCGATCAGTTAGTTTAAATATAACGAAACGTTTCGCAATTGCATACATACAGGCGTTAGATTACAATAAAAAACTTTTTTAAGGATTTTTAATATGATAAAGGGCATGATTTACCAAAAACTGATCATATATCGTTTTCAGTAATACCAAAGTGTACGTTTCAATCAAATTTTTTGGTAAATAAAGGCGCTAGACTTTTATCCCGGTATTTGTATGGGAGTGCCCACTGTGCAATGGTTGGGTTGTGAATGAACAGAGAATTGATGGTTAAACGAAGCGGGTGGATAGTGGGATAAACGTTTGCTAACGCCCCACGCTATGTGGTTGAATGAATAAGTATGGTACTGGGGATGAGTATACGCAAATATGTGGTAGTATGGACTAGTAGCTACGCTCGTAGTAATACTGATGATATAAATGGGATGAAAACAAATGTATATAAATGAGAAAAATAATTTGTCATATTCCAAAAAAGTTACGATTTGACATCAAAAATTTACAAAAGCTGAAAAATTCAAAACTGGTAAAATAATTAAAATATTGCTAGTTTCGGAATTTTTAATGACATCGCAAAATACTTGTTCGTTAATTCGTGTAAGTTTGAGAAAATTCTTTAAAAATTTGTCTGAAACGGCAACGGGATGTTTGAAGTATAAGTGTTATCCTACTAACCCTCATAAAGCATCTCTGTCACTCCCCGCTATAATAATTAAAAAATCGCACAAAAATAACACATGTCATCACGATTTAGCTGATATTTGACATTTACCATCGTTCATAGTAAATACAAAGTAATACGAAGTTTGAGTTGCTCGGTGTAGAGCAAATTTGGGCTCAAATGCAACTTCTCTTTAGAATGGAGATAATTCTCAAATAATTATGAATAATGCTCGAATATATTAATGATTAATGATTTGGCGAAAATTTATCACGTACGTTTCTTCTACGTTTATGTAAAGTTTCAGCCCTCTTAATGAAGGTAAAAGTATAGGAAAAGGTAAAAATGCTCCCAATAAACCCACTTGTTAGTAATGGACCAACATAGCTAACATCTCAACGTTGAACTTAGGCACTACATTTAGCAGTCTTGGCCTGCTCCAAAAAAAGCCGGAATCAGTCTCAATCAAACGCTATCGTCTGCCAGTCCTTAATTCCAGCCTTTTTGGCGCATGCATTTACGTTATCTCTCCATGGTATGGCCAGTTCACTGGAGCCTGGCGGGTCCAATTCGCTTGTGGAAAGGAAGGCTATCGTAAAGTTTGTAGTATTATTGTATCGGCTCATCCTTGCACACGTACGGAATCAAAAATCCTTTTGAGCATCTCCTTTCGAACGCGATAAGGAGGGTTACGTTTGTTTTGGACAGTATCAATATCTCAGAATATCTGGAATTGCAAAGGTTTGTCCAACAAAGTAGTATGTCACGTAAGCTGCCACTATCCTAGCGAGTAATTCAACTTTATTGTTGTTGTCGGTGCTGATGATTAGTCTTAGATAAGTAAAGTTTTGGACTTCGACATCGGGCCCCGCTCTTTCGTAGATTCGCATTTTCATTTGTGATCAGGGTCGCTGAAAGTGCAACCATCATTTTGGTTTTTGGCTCGTTTATATATATATATATATATATATATATATATATATATATATATATATATATATATATATATATATATATATATATATATATATATATATATATATATATATATATATATATATATATATGTTTTCTTTCTTTCTTTTTAATTATGAATTCTTTTCAATTTCTTTCTTTTCAATTATGAATTCTTTTCAATTATAGCCTAAAATTTTACTTTTTATTCATTTTTATTTGATTTATTATTTATTTTATTATGTTATTATTTGATTTTTTATTTGCTTTTTATTTGTTCTTCTTTGGTTTGTTTTTATTTTTTTGATGTTGTACTTTAGTTTTATTCGATTTACTTTTTAAATATTTTAAAATGTCGAGAAACATCCATAGCCACGGCGTAAGCGTGCGGAACAAATACATAGTAATGTCACGCAGAACTGACTATCCAGCTACGTGAAAATTCCAAATCTTAGAAATGCCTTAGAAAAGCTTAACAAGGCAGGGACGAGCTCACCTCAGACGTCTCTTTACACGCTAGTACGACGGCTGCTTGTGAACAAACAGGACAGCAATGCAGTTGATATTGTCTGCGGGTTATATTACAATTGCGAGACGACTTACATAACAAGAGGTTCATTTTGGAGATGTTTAAAATCAACATGTTTTCCATTATCGTTTTTGCAGAACTGCAAAATGTTTTGTTTCATCCGTGCTCTGTTCGCGTATTCCGGGATTGACGCAAGCACAGCGTCAAATATGTTCGGAATCATCTGATGCCGTACTATCCCTAGCATCTGGACAAGTCCTAGGAGCCAGTGAATGTCAAAAACAATTTCACGGTAGGAAATACTCCTTGTTGATGTTATACATTTAAACTAATCGTTATTTTCTAATGTTAATTTAAGGTCACCGTTGGAACTGTACACATGTGTGGAATAATGATATGTTCGGTCAAATAGTGGCTATAGGTAAATACCATTCATATTTAAAGAAAAATACCTTATACTTCAGTTCTATGCATATTTCATATGTTATATATATATATATATATATATATATATATATATATATATATATATATATATATATATATATATATATATATATATATATATATATATATATCTGTTCATGTATTAACAGCAATTAATTGCTATTAAACAGTATAACATATACAAAATTATCCTGTTTATTTTATTGTTATCATTATTGTTATCATTGTTTATCATTTACAAGATCCTCAAATGTTTTATCAATTACATGACGGTAAACTGGTGATGGTTTATAATTATAAAAATGTGCATTATGAAAATAAACCCAAATTATACAAGAAGTAATTAATACAATAATAATTCATATGTCACAAAATCATTTTCTTACGTTCAAGATGTATTTTTGTACTTAAATGCTCTGACATATGTTTCAGTAGCAAATTTATTGAAGAAAGATACTATGATGAATTAATGCTGATTATGCTTTTACTATTTAATATGGTTTAATTCCAGGGTCAAAGGAGGCTGCATACACATATGGCATAACCAGTGCAGGTGCCGTATATTCGATAACAGCAGCCTGTGCTAAAGGAAACATTACAACATGCGGTTGCGATACGCAACAAAAATTGTTTTCTTCGAGCGAGTCTGAAGTGAGTCGAATTGTGTAATTTTCAACTAAAGAAAACCGATACATGAACCTTATCGTTTTTAATTCTTTTTTTATTAATCTTTATTAATTTTTTTCAATGCCTTCCGCTCTTTTGTTTTTTATTCTTTCTTTCTTTATTATTCTCATTCTCTATCTACTTCGTTCTCATCGTGTTCAAATCTTTTTTTGTTTTCTTCCTGTTCATTTTCTCGAACAAACATACATTTTAGTAGAACTGGAAATGGGGAGGTTGTTCCGTGGATATTGGCTATGCTATGCGATTTGCGAAAAGGTTTCTTGATGCTCGAGAAATTGAAAACGATAATCGTAGTCTTATGAACTTACACAATAATCGTGCAGGACGAAAGGTAATCAGATGTTATACACACACACACACAGATATATATATATATATATATATATATATATATATATATATATATATATATATATATATATATATATATATATATATATATATATATATATATATATATATATATATATATATATATATATATTTATCTATTTATATATATAGCTTATTAAAATAAGTATTGTTTCTTGATTGCTACGACTCTTTAATAAAAAATAATTTATTATTATCTTTTATAAAGATAGTGAAACATCTATTGCGTACAGAATGCAAATGCCACGGTGTAAGTGGTTCGTGTGCCATGAAAACCTGTTGGAAAAGTTTGCCATCCTTTCATGTCATTGGAAACACCATGATGAAGAAGTATCGAAAAGCTAAGCTAGTACATACGACTAGCCCGAGAAATAGTCCGCTGCGATTAACACTAAAGCGGTATGCCTACAATATTTGCTGTTTATTTTCAAACTGATACACATTCTTGTTCTAAAAACCATAATTCATCAACAGCAAAGGCAACAAAGTGCATGGCAGGGATGGAAAAGTACTGACAGACAGTCAAACTCCAAAGAGAACCGAGTTGGTTTATCTAGAACCATCGCCTAATTACTGCGAGCGTAATATTAGCATCGGTATACTCGGTACAGTTGGTCGTAACTGTAATCGAACTTCGACTTCCGTGGAACGGTGTGATCTGCTATGCTGCGGACGAGGTTACAACACTCACCAAATCGTCCGTACCTGGCAATGCAATTGTAAATTCAAATGGTGCTGTACCGTAACATGCGATATCTGCTCAGAACGCAAGGAGGAATATACTTGTAAATAAGTGATAATTATATTATTGTTTAATGATCGTGATTAAATAAATTTACTTTGACTTAGGACACTCAAATAACCGTTGTTCTTATTTTCAATCGAATATTTTTATAGGTGCGTTTCCAAACATACAATTTGAAAAATGTATGCTTTCGTAAGAAATAAATTATGGAAGAAATTACATTCGGTTTGATCGGTCGCAAATCGTATTGAATATGAGTAATTAAACGGGGAGAAACGCGGTCGGAAAGACAATGTTGGAAGTAGTTTTGTAAAATATATTGTGATATAAATCACGGTCCGTAATCGAAGTTGACGCCAACGCGAAAGTTACCATATTTCCATGGTGGTTTCGGTAATCAAACTGCGAGTGGGTTGGTGAGGTGGAAACACGACAAAATTCGTTTACCATACTACAAGACTGCAATGCAATACAATAAAATACAATACATGCAATACATATAAGTAATGCCAAAGCATAATCCTTATCAATTTTCCCAGTAAATATGTGCTCGTTATAGGAGGCAAGTATGGTGTTAGTCTTAATACATTTTTGCTGATGCGACTAAACTAGATCGAATGTGATAGAAAAAAAAGGAAAGTAGAACTCGTCCATAACAAAACGTATGTCGACTAATGTCGACGATCAGATCACACTCAAAGGTGAGAAAAGACGCGAACCAAAAGTAAAAATGATGTATGCATGAGAGTAATAAAAATATTATTTTTTTGTGAATGGTATGAATTAGGTGAACACTAAATATTTTTAGCAGAGTGCTCGGTAAAAGAGTATGTTTTGTTTCCAATTTTCAAATTGGATTAGTTTATATCAAACATGTGTATTAAATAAGCTAAGGGTGTTGCATACATGAAGGCGTTATGGCTCAGAGCCGAATCGAAAGTCAAAACTCACTCTACTTTTATTCTGCAGCTCTGTGTAATAAAATGATGTATTGTATGTTTGTGTTGAATTAGCACAATTCAAATTGTTTTAAAAATTTCCATTTTAAATAAATCAATTGTTAATGAAATAAGCTTGACAACATGTTCTGCAATGGGTTGGTACTGTTAGTTTTAGACGTTTTTCTTCCTCAATTCCGTATCTATAGTCGTCACCAAACACGTTGAACGGTAGCCTTGTCTGTCATAAGTCTGAGTTAGAGTATAAGAGTAACAGGAACTGCTTGAGAATATGGAAGGTTTGGATAAATTTAGATAGACAATGGAAGTAATAGATGCTTGGAGAAATAATTAATTCGCTTCACTTTGGAATGCATAATATTAAACTGAAACTCGAATAAACGGTATCTTAAAAATCGCCAAAACTGTTGAACTATCCATTAACGGACTAATTTTGAACATTTGCTTTCTTCTTGAAGTGGAAGCTTTGAAGCCAAAAAACTAACACATATGTTTATAGGTCTCTCTCAATCAAAATACCCCCGTGTTGAATCCTCGCCTTCATGCAAACGCCTTGGAAAGTACAGATGTAGTCGATTACACTAGCACTACTCTAATATTGAGCGCATGTATTCTATTCAAGCGCTATGCTTCAAACAGGCTGTTCGAACCTGAAGCTTACCCCGTGTATGCTAGAAGTGAAATTGTGTCAAAAGGCTTCCACACAACCATACAGGAAAGCTACTGGTAAATGAGCATGCGCACTTTAGATTGCAATGAGCAGTGCTTTTTCATTGATTCTTTACTGGCCAGTTTTGTAGCGCGAAGACTAAGATTTTGGGTGGTTGAAAAATTGGGCTTGGGCTAAGACATATCGCGTTGATGTGCTCGGGCATATGCACTCTTCGATTGTTTCAGTTTCATAAGCCGTCGTAGCATAGTAGTTAATTTCAAATGATGTTCAGATGTAACAAAGAATAGTTTTATGGTATCGAAATATGCAAGATAACGCTACTTTTCAGTGATAAGAGCGTACATGTCGAATGTGGTGTTCAATAGTTTAACTGGAATAGAATTCTAGTTCCAAGAAACCTGGTGGTACGAGAAGTGATCCTGGTGCTTGTGTATATGTAAGTGCGACATAGTGTATTTGGCATTGCCACAAAATCAATGGTCTCCGACCACCGAACATGCATGCAGTAATGATCTTATTGGGCAGAAATATCTCAAAAAATGTAAGCCAGATAAGAATACCATTCATTCCAACAATGCTGTACCCTCGATATGGTTCAAAATGCACTTCTCTGGTTAGAGCCGCCATTTAATCACCTTTGCAAATGACAAATATTATCGTGCGTATGTGCTACGAATGCTGAATTAGAAGTAAAAAGTGCAAAATAAGTAAGTGAAACTATTTCTTCTAAAGTGTAGTTTCCCTTGGGAATGAAGTGATACATCGTTGCGGAAAAAATAATTGCAATTTTTTCAACATCTTTCTGCTGTAGCATTCAGACGGATTGTCACATTTGTTCCTGCCGTGCCTCAAGCAAGCTGCTGATTGATCCAATAGAAGAGGCATTTATTAACGCCGATTTCCAGGTGCGCTAAAATTTATATTCATTAGTACAACATTCTGTTCTTAGGATCTCTTACTTCGCAGTTTTAAAATGATCATCAGACATTTCATGAATCACAACATATTTATTCGATATTTTAATTAATTTCTACAGTTTTAATAAACCCAAGAACGAAATAATACTACAGTAAAAAAATAATCTTCTATCATGATTTTAGCGAATATTTCAGTACCAACTGAATAATTTCGCATTAGCTACTAGTAAAGACCCGTGCATATTTTTTTTTACTCGCATACTCAGTATTTAACAAATGGTGCGATTGTTATTTTTAGAATACGAGCCCGATCATATTATTTCTGTCCATAAAGGGTAGGAAAACATAAATCCCCATTCCCCTCACTAACGATTGTTTCATCCACACTCTTTCGCTTTCTCTCTTGAACTGTGCATTTTTCCATCGCTCCAGCACGACTTCTCTTTCTACATTGAATCATTTTGCTCTCGTATTTCTCTCAATATTTCTTATTCTCATTTCATTCTCAGTGTCATTTCATAAATGAGAGCTTTTCTCGTACTGAATGCTTCGCAATAGACCTTTTATCATACTCCAGCAAGGTTTTCTCACTTTGCTTGATTTCTCTCCCTGAATTCCTATGCTTCCTATCTTGTGCAATACTTGTAAAGCTCTCTATTCATGATTCCTCGATGTTCTGTCTTCAATCATTTGACCGCACTTTTCTTGCCATGAGCAAAAGCTTTTAATTTACAATGCGTGTACTAAAAATCGCAAACTGAGTATTTATGCTGCAAATAGAAATAATGTATATAATACAACGAGCTTCAATAGACATACGAGGCTTTGATTCAAAGCTGCATATATTTTCTCAATGGGGTGGCCTGTACGACAAGCGTTATCATGAAGCTGCAACATTCCTTCAATTCATTTTGTGGTAGTTGTTAACATACTACTATCATGTGAACAGAAAAACTTGGTTCATGTGCCCCATTCATGGCAGTTGATGCGGGTTGTGGCGCCTGCGTGCCTGTTTACGCAGATAGTATTTAATGGATATTTTATACCTAGCTAGTTTTTGATGAATGTACGTATGAATTTTACAAATTAAGGCTATGGTGATTGAAACGGTGATGTTAAATTTGCTTGTCTTAAAGGTTGTTTATAAAGAAACTCGTTATTAAATAAATTAATGAATAAATAAATTAATAAATAGTACTAACGACAAGCGTGTTTTATAAATTATACGAGTAGTAAATAGATATCGAATTCATTGGAACAATAATAAGCTAATTGAATGTTTTCCACGAATCAATATGATTCTCTCTGACAAACACAGCTTTGGTATGACCTCAAAACGAATTGCCAATTTTGTAATCGAATCAACGGCTGTCTGTGTGCATGTGTGGAGCTGGATATCAGGAGAACAATCATTGCGCTGAAATGACCTCAAAATAAATTTAAACAATTCCTTAGCACATTTTTACAAACCAAAAGATGAGATAGAACATTTAATACATGTTGTAAATTTATGAACTTGTATGCATTGATGTTATTTTACTTGAGTGTCTATTTTACTTGAGATAAATCATATAATTTTAGCTTTATGTTTTTGTCACTATTGCAGCTATTAAAACAGTATCATATAAAGTGATCCATCGTGATTCGTTTCAACCTGAATCAACATCCTTACGGTGAGTAATTGAAGAAACATTTTTCTTAGCATCACAACAGCAAATTCTCAACTATGCTCCGGTTCCTATAAAATTCCACTCCTGAACATCATCATATTTTTGTATCTAATAACCATATAGATTCATATGTTTCAGCATTTTAATTTGCTTGTATAATTTCACTACCTAAATTTGAGAGCTTCGAACTTTAAAATTCTGCATACATCTTATGTTTGATTGATGGTACCCTTCAGAATAATGAAATCCACTAATGAAAATCTATCTCCATACATACTCACTATCTTTTTGGTATTTCAGTTTCTTCTATAATAGAACAATAGACATTTATACACATATATATTTATACAATTGTGACTTATTTTGTACTAGCCGTGCACTAGCATCACACATCCCATTATAAATCCATTTCTTTGTTACTCATCTGTCTATGTTGCTTTTCTTTATATGCACCGTTTACACATGATGTGACAATGCGCCACCATCAACACCACACCAAATATAAGCCTCGTAAAGAAAATAAAACATAAACAAATTAAGCAAAAGCCTTAGCCAATCCCAAAGCCGCAGAGTAGAAAATTGACCGCGATCCATTCGCGGCATATTATGTCTCGCGAAGTCTACACCACAGGTCAAGCAATCCCAAGCACTACTGGCACTAGAAGCCCTGGTCGATCATCGAGACGTTTAACTGAACTGCCGACTGTTGACAAGTCACCTTCACGAGACTACGGCGGAACCAGAGGAAGACCTTTAGGTGAAATATCTCGTTTTTACTTTGATCGTGATTTTATATTATTTGCCTACCTATTTCTCTGTCAATAAATAAATCTATCTAAGCAAAATTTTAAAGCTATCATCTATTGACTGTGATTTTGCTGCAGTTTTTGCGGTGATTATGCGATCATACAATGTTGGTTGAACATCTATTCTGAAGCTGCCAAAAACTTGATTTTTGTTAAACGTATCATTTGTAAAAAATACTACGGATGAAGTTTTAGGAAAAAAGTATTTAACAGGCGAGATATACTTTTTTTTAATTATAAATATGCTCTCCAACTATTCCAATCATCAAATTCCCGTATAGTTTTGCACTATTTATTGTACAAAGTATATCTTCCAAGTAATTATTTGTATGCATCTCCAATATTGATTAAGCCGTTTCCATGATGCATTTATATAAGTGTTACGAAAAATACAAAATTGTCTCCTTTAATACCTTTCTCTATGGCACTAATTTTCTATTTCTACAAGAAAATGTTTTTTAGATATTTTACAAAACCAAATGTTCTACGCCTAATTGTCGTATTTGTTTAAAAATTTCATAAGAACTATACTTTTATCACTTTCTGTGTGAACATACAAAAAGTGACAACAATGTCCAACTTACAACTATGACAAATATAATTCGAAGCTGATGTTTAATAAAAACCATATTTTAGCTACCATGAGAAATTTAAACCAAGCATGTAGCCCTTCAATATTTTCTCATTTTTCATGAGTTTTTGGCTTTTGGTAGAAACATCATTTTTAGCTCATACGCAACACCTTTTCCCCGTTTTATAGGGCCCAAAGTACACCAATCACGCTCAGGAACTAACTCTCCGTTGAACTACGATTGGAAGTCTTATCCACATCATAATTCATTTACAGCCATGGGGAGTCCATATTATCGGGACATGGACGAGCCCATTAGTCCTGCTGGTGGTCATCATCGCAGTAGGAGTGCGACTCGTGCACCAACGCACTCGTTAGAGTACCCGCGTGAGCAGCTAAGTGAGTTTTTAGTACCTTTTAATTGCTCTTTATCTTTAGTTTAAGTCTTCCGGTTGTTTTGCAAGCTTTACTTTATTGCTATGTTTTCAAATTTTTATTCATAATTTATATAAATTTATCACCTCATGCAGGAACACGATATCAATCGCTCGACAGAGGTTTGGTGGATCCACATGACCGTGAATTTATACCAATCCGGGAACCACGTGATCGATCCCGTGATCGATCATTAGAAAGAGGATTATATCTAGAAGAAGAATTATACGGACGACCACCAAGGCAAGGTTAGAATTATTTTATTCCTGTTAACAATTTGAAGGATCACGTTTATTAGCAGTACACGTACCAAAAACCTTTTTCCATCATATGTCGTCAATGGTAGATAATATACTCAGTGAAAGATTGTACAACGTTTGATCACAATAGAATGGTATAAAAAATAGTTTTTATCAATCCTGATTCTATTCTACAAATATTTGCCAATAATAAGTCCTTGCTATAAGATAAGTTTATTTCAACTTTACACTTTTTATACTATATCAAGATAATTATAAGATAAAGATAAAGCATAAAGAAATCCTGCTTTGCCTTACAAGCTTTGCCTTACTTTTCTGTATTCTAATTAATGGGCTATTTCCACATTAAAAATTTTTTATACTTTCTTATTAACACTTCCATATTTGACTTCATAGCATTGCCGGAACGCGGATACTTAGGAGATTTGCAAGTACAAAATGGAGAACTACAGCGTGAGCTTGGTAATCTAAAAAAAGAACTCGAGCTAACCAATCAAAAGCTTGGGAGCTCAATGCACAGTATCAAAACATTTTGGTCACCCGAGTTGAAAAAAGAACGAGCACTTCGTAAAGAAGAAAGTGCGAAATACAGTTTAATCAATGATCAACTAAAATTGTTAAATAGTGAAAATCAGGTAAATCTCGTGTGAATAATTCTTATGTAGGTACAAGTTTAAAATTCGTTTTGTATGATTTGTAGAAACAAGCGATGCTAGTCCGACAACTTGAGGAGGAACTAAGATTGCGGATGAGGGCACCTAATATCGAAATGCAGCAGCAAATGGAAGCACTGTATGCTGAAAATGAACACCTGCAGAGAGAAATTTCGATACTGCGAGACACTATTAAGGTAAGTTATGATATGGTATCCTTGGGCAGTGTTACATTTTTGATAGCTGACTGATTTACCCAATCTCTACGATCGTTTTTTAAAGTACTTTTTCGTCCATTAAGGAATCATGTATTTGAAATGCAACAAACCAAAAAAAAAACATTTATAAATTTTCTTATTTTTTTTCGTATTACTGATTGGCATGTTTTTAAACACTTTACTGTAAACATTAATATGTCTACTATTCTCCATATATGTCCATATATGTCTACTTTATCCATATTATCATTTGTATGTGGAAAAATATATTTGACATTTAAATTAAAACATACATGAAGATAGGTACTCTCTCCAATAAATGATTAAAATGTTTGTATCAGATGTTTAATAGAACTAATGATTAACCTTGTTGATTATTTGTATTTTGAGCGATTTTTGAATATTTCAGTGGGTTGAAATGAGTTAAGTGATAAGAATGGGAAGTGGGTTGTATGAGAGATTTTCTATAGCCCCTCTCTTCCCTTCCAGGATACGGAAACTTTGCTACTCTTTACGTAGTCTTATACCTACGCGTCAAAATTTAAGAAAATTCGACAAAAATACAACAAGTTTTTTGAACAATTTTCCATGTTTCTGAATGGAACATGAATGGGAACTGCTCTATGCACAAATTTCAACAAAATCGGTTGTCATTCATTTTTTATCAATGTTTTTCAGTATTCAGAAAATAAAATCCGATTTCATTCACCAGTCATATCTCCCGCTTTCAGTCTCCCTTTACTACAAATGAATGAATGATGAATCTTAATTTGGAGCAACTGGTATTTATATAAACTTAAAAAAAGCTGGACAAATCGTATTGTAACTGAGTAAGAAGAAGCATAAGTTTCCAATCTCAGTTAAATCATAAATCATATGTGTTACAACAAGAATCAAAGAAGGGTGTTGTGTAGTAACCTTCTTTGCTCTTAATCGGATTAGCTGAAATTTGGCCATTTTTAGTACAGAGAAGAATAACGAATGAGGAACTCAAATATTCGAACTCTTTAAATTGTAAAGACACGTCTATCTAGCGATGTTCAGTCGTATCATTCGTTATGTTTAATTTGCGACCATGATTTGCGTATTGAGGTGGCATTGGTCGGCCTCATATATATATATATATATATATATATATATATATATATATATATATATATATATATATATATATATATATATATATATATATATATATATATATATATATATATATATATATATATATATGTGTATATATATATATATATATATATATATATATATATATATATATATATATATATATAGATATATATATATATACACATATATATATATATATATATATATATATATATATATATATATATATATATATATATATATATATATACATATATGTATTATCAATCTTTAATCAATGTGTACTACAAGAGATTAATATGATTTATCTCAATCTTTATATTGTCTTCAGGAGCTGGAGCTGAGAATAGAAACACAAAAGCAAACACTTCAAGCAAGGGACGAAAGCATAAAAAAACTATTAGAAATGCTTCAAAGTAAAGGAATGGGTGCGTATGAAGTACATCGAAATTTGCAATTAACTTTACGGTTTCTCATATTCAAATCATTCAATAATTGTCTCAGTTATGAAATTCTGGTAAAAGTTCTTCCAACTAATACAGATTACTTTCGGTTACACTTTTTCAGGTAAAGAAGAAGAACGGCAGATGTTCCAACAAATGCAAGCGCTTGCTCAGAAACAAGTAAGTTTAACCATATTGTGCCACTGATATCGATAACAACTGCAATTTAAATGTTCGCCAAAAGTGCAGGACACATGTTCCATAACATAGCCAATATTGTTTGTCTAAAAAAAAATGTTGAGACGTTGGCAGAGAATGTTATATCATCAGCAATCATTACTTATAGCTGAAAAATAAGAAAATAAGTTTGCATGCTTTCAATCAAACACACCTCTCTCTTGTCATTCGTTTGTTCTTTGCTGAGTTTTGTAAATTTTTAAAATAATTTTGTTCTTCAGCTTGTAGATCTATCTATTACATGTATTACAAAGTTGTCTTATTTGTTTTAGCAACTGCATATTTTAATCCTTTTTTATCAAATGCATCAAGCATCTAGCACTTTTTCACTCGTTGTTTGGCGAAAGAATTATGATGATTTATTTATTATAACAACCATGCGCATTAGCCAGTACGCTAGCGGTCATACACCCACACACGTGGGAAAACTATTTGTTTTAAACTTTCTCTTTCTCTCTTACTCTCTTGTTGTCTGTCTATCTTACTCTCTTTCTTTCTTTTATTTGTTCATTTGTCCAATTTTACCATTATATTCTTTCACGCTTATTCGAGTTTCTCACGTGATCGCTTCTCATATGATCGTTCATACTTTCATACATTTTTAAATCAATTTTGCTCACAAGCTTTTCAAACAGTGTTATTCTTTTAGTGAGCACTGATTTACATGTTTTTTATCGATTTCATATAGCTCACATCTTTTACACACAGCCATAATTATTTATCTCTTTCATTTATTCATTGCTCTCTACTTCAATAAATTTCTTGTTTTCTTGTTCTTCTTTTATTTGATTTGCTAAATTACATACTAAATTACGGAGTGTAATCGACCTTATGCGTCTATTTTGAGATAAAACAAATGATGCTATTTGATTCAAATGATATTTAATTTTGATATCTGCGTCAGATCTAGATTAGGTAAAACAATTCAAATCCACCTCGGTAATATTTCCAGATTGTTCAATTTCATTATTGTAAAAATTAACAATGTGTTGTAAACTTGTGTTTAATATTCATTCATTTCACTTCTCACCTTCATTTGCACTTTTTAACTTACACGTTTCGCTTAAAAAGAGTACACGCGAGAAAGAGTTTATGTCTATAAAGCACGATTGTGTTCCACTGGATATTCGTCTGTATAACACCGGTGCAAATAATGTGGGTGTATGTGGGTGTATGTGTGCATCAATGTGAGGGTTGTTCATTTTATGATCGTATGCTGTCGTTCGCTGGCTCTGCTGTTTCAATGAAACGTCTGATAATCAAAGTTAAATGTAGCAATAATTTACAATAATATGCAGAATAAGTAATGGTATTCGATTCAACAACATGAGCATAAACATATCTGAAAGCATTGAGCTAGAAACTATCGAAAATAATAAATAACAAACTACCAAGATGACGGAAATTTTAGCGTGGTTTCTATTTAATTGAACATATATCTACATCAAAGGTATTCAATATTATACGATGCTTTGAAGGGCTTTCTAATCTATTCAATATGCATGTCGGTACAAGTCAATATGCAAAAATGTTAGCGGATGATGACGATGATCATATAAAATTAATTCTTTCGTCAATGCGAAGGGACTGAACGATACTTTATGATGATTATGGTTAAAAATGTTAAACCAAGTAAAGCTCACTTATTATAATTGATATTACTATTATTATAATTTTTAATGTTTATCAAGATTATATTTTTATAACAGTTATTACCGTTATTATGCAGACAATTTTAAGAAGCAAATCAATTATTTATAAATGGAGTTGATTCAAAAAATCAATAGTCAACAGGTTAGCATAAAAATAGTACATCATCTATCAATGCATTGTCTTTAAAGGTCAAAATGTAATATCGAACCACTTATCTGCATTGATGTAGTTTTACAATCTGAACAACTTTTCAAATAAAACCTTTGTATTGAATAATACCATAATATGACATAATGTTCCATTCGTAACGCAATTAACCAGAGAATAGTGAGTTAGGAAAATTTGGTTTTTTCTACATTACCAGGCATATACATATGTATATATATATATATATATGTAAATATATATATATATATATATATATATA
The DNA here is from genome assembly GCF_943737925.1 of Anopheles nili. NCBI lineage: Eukaryota > Metazoa > Arthropoda > Insecta > Diptera > Culicidae > Anopheles > Anopheles nili. The sequence goes on from NC_071292.1 coordinate 37,439,278, forward strand.
TATATATATATATATATATATATATATATATATATATATATATATATATATATATATATATATATATATATATATATATATATATATATATATATATATATATATATATATATTTATATATATATATATATATATATATATAAATATATATATATATATATATATATATATATATATATATATATATATATATATATATATATATATATATATATATGTATATATATATATTTATATAAATATATATGTATATATATATGTGTATATACATACATATATATATATATATATATATATATATATATATATATATATATATATATATAATATATATATATATATATATATATATATATATATATATATATATATATATATATATATATATATATATATATATATATATATATATATATATATAAATATATATATATTTATATACATATATATATATACATATATATATATATATATATATATATATATATATATATATATATATATATATAAATATATATATATATATACATATATATATATAGATATATATATATATATATATATATATATATATATATATATATATATATATATATACATGTTAAATCATTTTAGAATGCTTTTGATTTGTTTTGATTAATCTAACCATGCTTCATGTTCTAGTGGAGGTAACGAAAAGAAGAAAAGCAAACACTTGTATAACATATTTATATATATATATATGTATATATATATATATATATATATATATATATATATATATATATATATATATATATATATATATATATATATGTATATATATATATATATATATATATATATATATATATATATATATATATATATATATATATATATATATATATATATTTATATATATATATATATATATATATATATATATATATATATAGCCAACCAAAGGAATCATTCGGTTATTATCATTTTCGTTGCGTTATAGAACATATTTATCATTACATCGTGTAACCATTACACTCATTGGAGAAAAAATTCTCTCCCAGCATCGTGCATTTAGCTGTATTTTAAACCTGCATATTTTTGCGCGAATCTGAATAATATTTGTAGCTGCAGTAACGGTCAAACCAAACGTGAATTGCTGGGCCCAAACACAACTAAAACAAAATCAAAATTAATCAACAAAACCAATGCCAAACAAATGCCAAAACCATCGTTTTACCAAAGCAAACAAACATCCAGTGTTGTCTTCTCTCTCCTCTCTTTCTCAAATGGCCAATTTCAGATGTTTGATTACGGCAACTGCACAACTACCACACCTGATTTAATGCGTAGCAGTTTTTATCCGGCCCAGTCATCATCAGTATATAACTCAAACTACCACAACATCACCCCGGCATCCAAGCTGTTGGACGCGCGCTCTGGGCGATTGCCGGCTCGCCGCTACAGCATTAGTGGCAGTGTGCCGTTGTCCTCCATGATCGATTACTGCAATCTATCCGAGAATGCGGCCAACCTTTATACGCAGTCGGCCACTCTGACCAACTTGCTAAATGAAACCACCAAATCGTTATCCCGGTCCTCTAATATATTGAACATGCGCGCACTCGGCGCGACGGCTTCGAGCGGTAGTGGTGCCAATCTGCCCATGACCCATGGGACGACTCTCTTTCCGCAGCCGTCGCAGGCGTCAGCATCAACAGCTTCCTCTGCTACCGTTGGTGGAACCCTCGATCCGTCGCCATCGATCCCTCTGGAGCGGATGGCCACTTCGGCAGCTGCTTCGGCGGCGGCAACCACAGGCTTTCTTTGTTCTTATCCGAACACCTCTAGCATATCGCATCTGCCCAATGCACTTAGCAATAATTCCAATCTATCGTACTATCATCACTATCTGCAGCATCATCTGCCTCAGCTAAGTCAACAAAACATTATGCTGGCTCCGCAACAGCAACAACAACAACCACAACAGCTTCAGCAACACCCATTTAGTAGCGTCAGCTACAGACCATCTTCTGAGTATTTACTCTCAAAACCGATTTACAGCAACAATACACTTAATGCCGCCACAAACGCTACTTCATTGTTCTCGCAGCCTCACAGTATGCTCTCTCAGACGAGAAACATTTTGACGCAGCATAATTATGCGTCCAATCCAGCTATTACTCGTTCATTGACCAATCTTCCATCATCTACTACTTCCGCTTGTCATTACGACGTCCACCAGCCAGTGGTATCGACATTACGCTACCCGTCGTCTTTTGATCCTCACTATTTACATTCGATGCAAGATACTGTTGGCAATGGCGCCTTATTCAAGTATTCCTCTGCATATCAGGCTCCATTTTCCAAGTTAGACTTAGAATACAGTAGAGCCAGCGATATGAAGCGCCAAGTAAGTTTTAAGTTCGATGTCGACACCTTATCAATTGATTCTTAAGTGTAAGGTCATGTGAAAATCCATGCGCTTTTATCACTATGTATTCCGTCAGAGTCCTCATTTCGATTTTGAAAGTGAAATATTGATGCGGTTAACTAATATGTATGAAAGTTTTATAAAAAACTTATTGCAAAATAGTCTTACAAATACTATATGCAATATTTTACTGTTGATAACAACAAGGGTTTTTATTGTGTTCATATTACAGTTTCATTGAGTGCTTACACACTCCTTTACAGTGTAGAAAGAACGTGCATGCAAACACATCCTCTTAAAGTGTAGATTTTATACTTGCACTGCTTTGCTTTTTACTAATTTTTGTTTTTGTTACGTTGAAGCCGCCATAATTACCTATCATAAACAAGTATGTATTTATACACTTAATATCGATATAGGTCAATCGTACATAGGCAAAATAGATATAACTTAAAAATAATACTGGTATTGAACCAGAAAAGAAATTGCATCCCAAGACTGCCAAACTGCCTGCTAAACTTGCTATTGATGTAGAATGAAAAAGCATATAAATGAAATATTGCAGTTTGCCAAACTTTTGTTCCTTGTTTTGTACGAAACACAAAATCATTTGTGCGCTACGAAAACGAAAATAATTGTTTTTGTGCTAGATGGAACAGTTACATTAGGATAGAAACATAAACCATAAGTTTTAAGAGCAACTCTAAATGCCAACCCGGTTAAAAATTTTCTCAAACATAGTATGCCAACATGTTTTAATGAAATTTTTTTTTCTAAAATAAGAACATTTGTTGTGATGGATATGGCCTAGGCATTCAAAACACCAATTATTAAACATCAATATCATCATAAAACATCCAAATACACAATCATGTTTTTTTCACCCATGCATGCCACACAATCATAGCTCAATTTGGGCAATTAAAAACATATTGCAATTACATTTGCAAAAAAAGTAGCTTTCATACAGCGCGGAATGTTTCTAGATATTTAAAATTAGAAATAAAAATTTTGACTTTATTTAAAATAGAGTGTTTTACCGTTGCACAGTACATGAGTTTCATTGAATTGACGAATGTTTCCTATGTTTTGGCTATAGTGAAGCCCATTAAGGATGTATGGGGTGTTCAAAGAACAGAGATGCGATTATGTTTTAATTGCTGAGTAAAGTTTTATTTATGAGTTATGTATATATTAATTTAGATATTTCTATTATGAAATGAATTTATATTTTTTATGTTATGCAGTAAAAATGAATCTTGAATTTTTTTTTTATTTAAAATACAATGGGTTTAAAATTGTTATTTTATGACAAACACATTATTAGCTAGTATGTAATGTATTACAACAAATATAAATGTATGGTAAAATAAGTTATACTACAGCAAGTTATGCCACAAATCTGCAGGCAAGATAATTATATTTTTTGCATTACTTATTCATTAAATTAAAAAAAGCAATAAAAGTAAACTTACATAGTAATACAACTTAAATATATAAATATTAGGGAGTTAAACATGTTATTTATAGCGTGCAATATAGGCATTAAAAATCAATCAGTAGTAAGATGGAGATGGATAAGAGTTTGCTCGAATGAAATATAAATTAAATGCAATTTAAAGCTATCCATGTCAATTATATACAGTGTCCTCAATTTCAATATGAGGAGACTTAGATTCTCATAAGAACTAGAAGCCATGTTTTCATGATGTATATGATGTAAACAAACGAAATTTTGTTAAACGAGATAACATTTCACTTTAAAATGAAAATAATTCAATTTACAACGAGTATTTAAAAAAGATGTGAAACGAGAATATTACAAATAGAGTATTGAATATTGCAGTTGAAAGGATTAGGTATGCCTAGTAGAATATTACCAAGGAAAATTTAAAAATAAATTATAAGCATTTTAAATCATTTTATTTCTACCATGCTACTGTTAGTCCATTATATAGTAAGTACTATATTATATCCGTCGACGTTGAGTTCGGTGCTATGTCGAACGTTGTGTATTCATTGTCAATTTTTAGACACAAACCAGATACAAGTCTTTCAATGCTATGAAATAAGAGCATTATTTTACGAACAACACCGAACAAGACAAAGCATTATGATATTTGGGCAATCGCCTTTCAGTAGCAAAATCAGAGCTTACACTGTTGTTCGTTCCTGTGAAAATAGCGACAACACTCTTAATATAGAAACAATATCATTTTCTATAGCAACAAGTTCAACAATAGCTTGTTATTACCATTTGTTTTACAATAAAACCAACAAATGTACGTTAAAAGTAAACCAAACATTTTAGTCGTAAAAACAGTTAACAAGCAGAACCTTGCTAAACAATAGTGAACACATGTGTCGGACGTTATGTGAAGCAGCAAAATATGACCACAGCAGTGCTTTCAAATATTTTACCACAAAAATTTAAACCCAACCAGCTAACAACATACTATTGAACAATGCTTTTCTTATGCTTGTTTACTCGATCACTTCGGTTTGTTTGTGTAGTTTATGTTGTTGTTCTCGAATCCAGTACGATCAATTAATAAAACTAAAATTGACTAAACCACTTACCGTTTATGTATATAACAAAACAAGAGCACATTAACAGGGCTCCTAAAAGTTGCGTGTAATTTTTGCGAACTCCAGTGACTGTAAGATCCTTAACGGCAATGCTAGCTTAACGGCAAATTTACAACACTTTCCCCTTCGAGCTAAAATGTCTCTCAATTATATCCTTGTATCGTTGAATAATCCAAATGAGAACAGCAGATGAAACAGAACAATCAATACTAACTTTTCCATTTTATGCAATTTAATTGTAGCTGGATGAATTTCGACTGGAGATCACTCGACGGGACCAGGAGATCATGGCAATGGCTGCTAAGATGAAAACACTTGAAGAGCAACATCAGGTATGTCGACTATATGATCCGCTCTTTGATTTGTTCATCTTAAATAATTCTTTATTATTCACCC